>NW_023494789.1:52597736-52767736 GCF_904425465.1 Colossoma macropomum
CAAAGAAAAAATCTAGAGTTGATATCTGCGTTAAGGGGCCGGCCGATGTGTTTCAGGACTGATACTTATTTTTTTACCAAGAGGCGATTAACTGTAAATGCAAAGAATCAAAACAACAATAAATCAGTCAATCTGTGTAAGTGCGCTCAGTATTTTCTACGTGAGATTTTCTTATTGTAAACATTTGAACCAACACAAACAAAGGAAGTAAGTATTATGTTCAAAACTCCCCAGAGCAGCTTTCCTTTGGCGTAATAGATAAACCTGAATTTGAAATGTTTATTGTTACTGTTCAAGTATAATGAGATGTCTGGAGCCTGTAGATGCTGAATTACAGGACAACTATAACATATAATAACAAACACAGATTATAAGATGCAAATATAGAATAAATAAAATGTAGAAGTAAATATATACGCAGAATTAAAGATTAATGAGACTAAAGGGTAAAAGTGTCCATAATGTGAGTTTATCTGTTTTTCAACAGAAAATTTTTAATGATAATTTTCTGATTATATATATTAACACATAAGTGATGAAAGCCAAGTTCTTAAGCAGAACATTTCTAGCTTTAAACATCACAGTTTTGGCCGGTAGTGTAACATGTTTGTTATTATTTTTACAGCGGTTATGACTTCGACTATGATTACTACAGAGATGACTTCTATGACAGGTGAGTAGAAGTTTCCACAGGTGTGTGTGAAATGTTAACTTCTCTAAAGTGCTGTGAACAGATCCACTGTTAACTCAGGTTCAGTCTGGAATGACCTCAAATAAACTCAGACATACTCTGAATTTCGAAGATCTAATCTGGTCATTTGGTCACCTCCCCACTGACACTGTGGTCAGATTATTTCTGTGAAAGATGAACAGATTAGCTAACTGTGAAACGCTAGCATGACGGCCTGGGGGAGGATGTTAGAGCTGCACTCTTAAAAAAGTTCAAGAGTTCTTCAGTAAAGGGAATGGTTCCATTTAGAACCATGAGTTCTATATAGAACCATTTCATGCTTAAATGGTTCTCTGCATGGTGAAATGGTTCTTCAGATTGATGGAGAATGTGTTATATTTGGTTCTTATATAGCACCAAAAAGGGTTCTATTGTATTGTATCTGAAGAACCATTTCATACAAAGAGCCATTCCAAATGGTTCAATAGAGAACTTATGATTATAAAATAGAACAATTACCTTCACCAAAGAACATTTGAAGAACCACCTTTTTTAAAGTGTAGGCTTTCAGTTTGGGCCATAAATATCAAATTCAGTCGAAAACACCTCTATGATGATGCTAATATCTGTTAGCACCCTTATAGGATTTTTAGTAGTGCATTATCACTGACACAAATAAACATTTCTCCAGTTCTAGATCAGGGGTCTTTATTAAAATTCAGGAAGGTCCAGTTAGGGAAAATTTCCCCAAGCAAAAGTTCAGAACTTCATAATGTCTAACTTGCATTAGTGCCATATACTGTTTACTGAAGTAGCCTAGTAGTTATATCAGCATCTTATACAGTCAACAACTGAATATCAAACCAAATAAAGTACAGTTCAGTCATATTTCAACAACATTTACTGTCAGTTTCTCTTTTTAGATCAAATCATGTAAAACAACCTCCCTCTGACTCACTTTCTTCTCCGACTGCTGTGTCTCGCCTCGTCCCTCCCCTGTGTGGGGTCACTCACTCGAGTCTCCGTGCTCATCGTAATGCACAGATCTGATTGGCTGAGTAGCGTCATGTATGATATTTACAACGCATGCGATTGGTCTGTGGGTCTCCGGCTGCTAAAGCTACCATAAAGGCTAGAAAAGTTACACCGATTAAAACAGGACCACCCCATCAAAATTAAACAATTCTCCATAGTTTATCGGTTATAGGTCCAGGTCTGCATTGGACAGCATCTGGGTCCAGACTCGACCGCGGTCCACCAATTAGTGACCTCTGTTCTAGACTAAACACAGACATCTGAAGCTTGGAAAAAACACTCGCTATGTTCTATTTGATGTTTGTAACAGACATTATCATATATCTGAGCTTGTATGTATCAGTTTTACAGTCACTCTGTCAGTAAAGAGTCCATAGAGCTGCTGTCGCTGTTTAACATTCCTAACAACTAACCAGAACCTGATAGGCTCATATTCACAGTCAGTGATGTATCTAGAACCTCCAGGAATACTAGAATGATGTATTTTGGTCAGATTGACTGGAATCAGAATCAGAATTGGTTGATTCCTCTGTCAAGTCCTAACTGTGTTGTGTTGTTAAAGTGTAAGGCCTTCAGCTCCTGAAGTCCTAACCAATGAGAGATCAGCTCAGCTGTATCTGCCTAGATACCACAGAGAGGACAATCCTGATTGGACAATTTTCTGTTGGGCTTCAAGATTTTAATCTTTTTTTGTTTTAAACCAAAACATAATAAAGAAATAAGAGCTTTACTACAATGAGTTTAAAAACATGAGTCTGTTGAAAAAAATCAGTTCCCAGAGAATGAAACTCTATTGTGACATGAAAATGACATGTTTACCGTAACACCCAGCTCTAATATCGATTCTGAAAGTGTGGAATGATACCAAAACTCATTTCTACAGTTTGATAAGATCCTAATTGTCGGATAGAAAGAAAACGTTTCTGTATAAATCATTTCTATGTAAAAACGATCTGTTATTGGCTGTATTTTCCATTTGTAATTGCATTTAATTCAGTCAGTGATTTTATTTGAGATTAGCAATGAGGGGGTCTTAGTCTCATTGCTAATTTCAAATAAAACCACTGACTGAATGAAACGCCCTGAGAGACCCCCTCTTCCCGTATTATTAAAAAAGCCGATGAATGTCCATGCTCTTTGTTAAAAACATTATATAAAGTCAAAGCTGGAGTTGTGACCACACTAACAGAAATACCCCTCAGATTTCAGTCACCTGTTTCTCCAACTGAACAGATGTTTTCACCATTAAAATTAACTGTGATTCATTTGTGAATGTAAACTGCTGCACTTCGTCAGCGGCTGCAGCAGCAGAGTGGATCTAGAACTCTGGCAGTATTAACGCTGCTTCCTTTGGACACATGGATGTCTTATTTGAATCAATGCCACATCAAAGCCACCACAGCATGTGGTTTAGTCAGTTAATGAAGTGAGTAAAATTCCACAACAAGTCTTATCGAACATTTAACTGCCGTTTCCTCATAATGTGATAATGTGCAAATCAGAGCTTCCTGATGGGCTTCGTTCTTCAGATGTGCACTCATACTGTGTCGCTCTGCCACTGATATGAGTAACAGTGATGCGCAGGTTGAGTCACACTGGCCTGCTAGCATTAGCATTAGCATAATTTTTTGGGAGGCATTGAGGAAACCCCAGGTCTGGTGGTGATTACATGCATAACAAGGCCCAGGTGAGTTACATCAGCATCTTTTCATGCATATAATCATGTTCATGCACAGCAATCACAACAAAATCTAGAACAGATTAAAGATCAGAGCGAAAGCAACGAGAGAAAAGGAGGATTAATCCACCTATTCAGACACAGCTGTAGTTAAAGTGTAGCAGTGAGAGTGCTTATGAACACAAACCTCATTTTATACTCGAATCATACAGATTTTAAACTTTCAACATCATTACATGGCCATTACAGGGGTCCTGGGGGGTCTAGGATCCCTAATTAACCTCATGAACCCCCTGAATGTCTCAAAATTAACATCCTGACCATTAGGGTAAAATAAATGCTCAAATCCAGACTCAGTGAAGCTGATTGTTTATCTGCTTTACCCACAAACAGCTTCTGTCTCTGGTGTTCTTAACTAACTAGAGCTGCAGCACTGCTGTGCCTCAGGGTGGCGCTGTGGCAGACTGGTCTCAGTTACTGTGAGGAAGAGTGTAGAACCGCACTAGAACATGGGGCTTGGGTTGGTGGTGGTTAGCCAGGAATTTCTATGGTGACGTAGCCTTTTAAGGTGTGATGTAATAAAGCAGATACATACACTGTTAGGTACTTAGAACACAGCAGACCTGCTGAATTAAAGAATGGGAATCCTGTAAACAGGAATGTAAGTGTGTAAACAGGAAGCAGTGTGATCAATATGTATGAAAAAGTCAAAAGTCAATCTGGAACATCGATAATGTCATTTAAAAATGAAAAATCGCAATTAAACAAAACTACCGAGTCAAAATCAGAGCACTGTAAGTGAAACACGAGCAATCACTGACAAACGTTCCTTATCACTATCACTATCATCCTGTTGGTCCAAATGGAACAGTTCACCTAAATCACTGCCACACTCACAATCAAGAACATCACAACAAACAAAGCTGGTCACTTTGTTCTGATGGTCCGTCTGTAGAAGCTCCGTCTGTCTTCAACTAACATTCAAATAAACATCTACTAAATACAACTGGACTTCAAGTTCGGTGTGGAAGATTCTATTCTGAGTTCTGACCCTAAACCCAACCCTAATCTTAGCTTTAGCTCAAAACCTACACTTAAAAAAAAGGTTCTTCAAGGGTTCTTCAGTAAAGAAGATGGGTCTATATAGAACCTTGAACACTCAAAGAACCCTTTGCATGATTAAATGGTTCTTTGTTTCGTGAAAGAGTCTATCAGATTAGTGAAGAATGTGTTGTGGATGGTTCTACATAGAATCTTTTTGAAAAGGGTTCTATGTAGAAAAAGGTTTCTTCTATAGTTACGATATCAAGCTTGTTACTATAGAAGAACGCTTTTCAAAAAGGTTCCATATGGAACCATGTACAACACGTTCTTCATCAATATTTTATGATGCAAAGAACCCTTTAATCATGCTAAGCGTGTTTTGAATGTTCAAGTTTCTATACAGAACCATTTTCTTTACTAAAGAACCCTTGAAGAACCATCTTTTTTTAAAAGTGTACACCTACTCCTAACCCTAACCCTGACCCTGACCCTGACCATAGTGTTGTTGATACTCAACCATGACCAGAAGGTTTATTGATCATCTGATGGGTCCATCAAAATAAAGTGTGACCACAAAACGTTCACTAACCAGCCAGCAAAGCGGTTCCAGCAGTTAAATCCCATCATCATCCAGGTTCTGTTTGAGTTTTAACCCCAACACAAACATTCACACCACAGGTAACCCTGTTTACAGTCATGTTCAGCCTGAGAGGGAGCAGAACCGTCCACAACCATCAGAGTCCAGCATCAGGGACACAGCGATCCCCAAAAACACTAATCCTCAAACTCACCGTCTGCAGATCTCCATCCACTGAAGAGCTGCTTGGTGAAACCTGGTTTTCCACTGATGATCCCTGAAAAAGTTCACCTCATTTCTCATTTCCCATTTCCCCTCCATAGTCCAGGTGTCAAAATAAAAGTCCTTCATTTGTGAACGTTATAGTAAGGCCTGATTTCAGAGTCAGGAAACAGAAGATACAGGAGACACTAACTTACCTCACACCACACACACACGATTATATGTAAATCTGGTACACAAGCAGCTCAGTGTTACAGGGCAGGAGGTAGATAACAGCCTCTCCGACCCCAGATAGCGCTGTCAGCAGCTGGAGACCTGAGGGAGCTGGGCAGCGTGAGCAGAGCCGCCAGTCAGCTGTCGTTTGAGCTCGATCAAATCACTGAAATGTTACAGAAAACGATGTAAATTAGTTTGATTTATCTCTGTGCTGAGAATGAAACTCGTTAAGCTCGTAAAAACCCTTCTGAGAAACAAGCAGTGAGTTTTTAATGTTGAGCAGCTTCTCATTGTGGTTTGTTTAATTTTATGGTTGTAGATTATTTCACATCATGAGAGCACAAGACTGTGCTGGCTAACGTAGCGGCTCAGGGCATTTCAGGACCTTATTGTCCTGGTCTGTTCTGTCTAATGTCACTGTCATGTTTTTTCTTTGGTGAGGCGGAGTTACAGTTTCATTTCTTCATCAGTCCACTGGAACCCTCTGTCTTTTTGTTTTGTTGCTACAACTGATCGAAAACAGAAACAATCATTTATCTCATTTCTTTGTTTCAGACAAGATTGTATCCAGCTGAAGTGAGCATATGAACATTTATGTGAAGTTTGACAACTCAACTTGGTTTCTATGAAGCCTTTTTTATTTGGTTTGCCAAAATACACATTAAATACAGTGATGGAAACCCAGCCAGTGTTGGTGCAGTGACCTGCTGTGGTCCTGCAGGGCTGCACCTGCACAGTTTAGTGTTTTTCCTGCACAAACACACCTAAATGAGCTGATCAGTAACTGGCAGGTTAGAGCAGAGCTGCGTTCAGCCCAGACAAGCTGTAACAAACCGTTCATTAAGCGGAAACAGTGGTGCATTGAGCACAGTGTAGTGAAGAATTTTCAGAGCCTGATGAAACAGGTTTAAATACATGTTCAACACGTCTTCTATCATCTTCAGTGGTTGCAAACACCAAGCTGCAGCGCACACTCTGGGCATTTTGGTGCCTTCATGATTGAGCTGCTTAGTTAATGAAAGAGCTCCTTGCCTGTTAGAGCAGAGAAACGCAAACCTGTGCAGAGCGACTTTGGGAGCTCTGTGATCAAGCATAAATCATTCTTCTTAAACATGGTGTGATCTGCCTCTGCGTCTCTCCTCTCTCATACTCTAGGCTCTGGTTCTGATGGCGTATGTGATAAGTGGGTTCTCATCCACACATCTCATTTACTCACATCTGCAGAGCACCATGTACAGCTGTCTCACACACTTACAAGTCATATGCAGGACATCTGTGCATCGTACTGTCCAGTCTACAGTATCAGAAGAGTCGTGAATGTTCTAAAACACAAGCAGTCCACAGGTAGTGCGCTCGATTCATAAGAAGCGCTATACATTATCTTGATCTTGAGTGTGAAAAGATCTTAAGTTTGATGTTTATCACGCCTGCTTTAACCCATATATCCTCAAAAAAGAATGCTGGGTAACCAGGCTCCACTACTGTTTTTCTCTAAAAGCAACATCAGCAACAGAAGAGCCCAAATAAGGGTTACCAGATGTCCCCGTTTTCCAGGGACAGTCCCCATGTTGGTGGCCTGTCCTCGGCTGGAACTGTCCCCAGAAATGTCCCAGTTATTAACTGTGAATTGAAAACTCAGTGGAAAGTTCTAAGAAAGACCTGCAGCAGAGCAGACAGGCGGACGTCTTGCATTGTGTTTGTTTTGACCAGCAGAGGGCGCTGCTGCTATCTACTGACCACTTCTACCATTCACTTGCCCAGTTTTAGAGAACACTGCTGTCTAGAACTCCACCAGAAGCTTACAAGTGTCTAGTGAGTCCACAACATCACCACAGACACCTTTTCAGGATACAAGATGACCCAGGGGGTAAAGCAGGGGTGGAGTTACAGGACTGAATAGCTCTACCAGCTGATCACTGGGCTCTGATTCATACAGTCTACTTGAATGTAGCACCATGAGATACAAACAGAGCATCATTTTTAAACTGCATCACTTTTTCTGCCTCCCCAACAGAGTTTAATGACATATTGCATACGCTGATAGCGACTCTGTCTGTCCAGGACTGGAACTGCCCAGGGCTGAGTTTAGGGTCTGGATATTGGGGCTACAGACATGGGATTCTTTTCTCTAGCCGCAGAACTGTTTTGCTGCCAAAATATTTGATATGAATATGAAATACAGGCTCGTACAGCCACTGAATCTTCTGTAGCAAACGTGTCTCTGCCTCATCCCTGCCTGAGCCGCTAGGCTTTATCTCTGAAGAGCAAAGAGCGACAAATCTCGAAAGGGAGAAAGCAAGAAATGTACATTTTTATGGGATAATTGTAATTTTTTTCCATGCATGCTGACCATTTTCTTTATTAAGTATCCCATAGTAGACCAGCTTCACTCTCCATGGTAGCTATCTGATGATTTTCTGACACAGTTTACAAGATCAGTTAGCGCTCAGTTTCATCAGACGGCCTTCACCATAGTTTATTACAGTACAGCAGTTATCATCGTCAAAACATATGATACTGGAACTGACCCCGTTTTTTATTTCATAGACATAAATTGGATATATTAATGATATATTGACGGCTGAACTGGAAATGTCCCTGGTTTTCATTTCATTTACCCCAAGTGACTCTGTTCTGGTAGGAAGAACCTGCGGCCATTTATCTCTCAAAGACTTTACTTTCATTCCATTCAGCTTCATTCTGACACCAGAGCTTTCTAACCCAAACCGTGAGTCACTCTCTGAGGGAAATCAGTCAATAAATAATGTAAATTCGTTGAAAGAACCAGATGCTGTGCGCTCGGCGTGCAGTTGGTGCACTCTAGTTAGCCTTTAGCTGGAAAGGAACAGCTGAAAACAGCTGTGCAAGATTTGAAAACACAGGATTAAAGGCAGATTAAACTCCTGCAGTGGTGAAACTCAATCTGGGCAGAAATTACATTTGTCTGCAAAGTACAGATTCTGTCTGCAAGGTACAAACAATGTAAATGTGCACTCAAAGGTACAACAACGAATTTAAGGTACAACGGTTTACTTTCAGCAAGTTTTTCACAGGAGAAGGGACATATGTGTCATTTTTACCAGATTAGTGAGCTGCAGCTCCTCTCACTGAACACAAACACACAAAGGCCTTGTTGTTTGGGAAACGTCCCGCCCCTCAGCTAAAAGGGAGATTTTGATTGGTTTTGCCACTGCGTTTATCTATTCATGCCTATACTGTAAACTTAAATTAGTTGACTTAAAAAAATATGCAAACGTATTGCAAGCTTAAATACCTTCAAATATGAATTATAGATACTTTCTAATTTTCAGTGATCCACACTTCTGCAGTGAGTAAGGTCCCTCAGACAGCCCAGTTAATCACCCTGTATTTAATAAGCACTTTTCATGCTGGTAGCAGCTCAAAGTGTTTTCTAGACAGGTGATAAAGCATAACAGTAATAGATGAAACTATGAATATTCGTTTAAAGTCATATTATATAGTGACACAATCAAATAAAAAGAAAAGGTAGAGTTTTAATGAAGCGCTGAGTTAAAGAGCTGCGTTTTCAGATGTTTATTTAAAATGCAATTTGTTTTCAATGTAAAAAATGTGATGCATTGTAGTAGAGAGTAATGGATAGAAGTGAAATACTGCATGTGATAAATATTAATAAATAAATATTAATAACTTGGAAGGTTTTGTTCCAAAACACGTCGAATGCTTTCAGTGATGTTCTGTTTTTGTGATATATGTTGTTGAGAGTGGGCTTTACACGTACGAGAAATATTAATGTGGTATTATGATTAATACCACCGTTATTAGAGAAATGTGTTTTCCATCATACATCAGCAAAACCCTTCAGATATTGATATGAATAAAAAATGTTGGATGCATTGTAGCATTTTGGGATCGTATAAATGCTTATGTTATCACATCTGTCCTCAAACAGCTCCACGTTGCTTTTCGTCTTCATGCTGTATTTTTTTTTTCCACTCCAACCTTAAAGCTTCCCTGCTCAACTTATCAGCACCTGCTTGATGAACGGCGCCGCAGATCCACACAAAAGGCGTACACATCAGCTCCTCTGAGGGCTTACCCATAACCCCCTTCTCTCCATCCCTACGCTAATGCATTTACGTACAACTTCTCAGAAGTGTAATTTAGCACTGATGCTGGCGAAGTGGTAGATGTGATAATATGACAGTCAGGGTCACAGAAATGTGGAGGACTTGATCTTCAGGTTCTGTAGAAGCACATTTTTAATGAAGAACATCTGAACAGCCTTAACTACAGTCCTGCTGTACCCTATGCTCCTCACGGCTCCTCCTCCACCAGCGTCACTCTGACGTCTTTCTAAGGCCCGAGCTTAACTGCAGCTTCAGGAACTTCCAGAGATTCTTTGAATGAGTTACGTAAGTCATTCACTCTCACCTCCTCATCTTCATCACCTTCACCTACATACGATCATCTTCCAGCTTTTTGTTGACGTCCTACAGCTCTGATGAGCGTCATCGTCAAATCGCTCTTTTGGTAATTTATAGCTGGGAAATGTAACCAAACATTCCTCAAGAATACTGATCGCATTTGTGGATCAGGTTCCCCTGCAAGCTCAGCAGTAACCTCACCAATAATGGATGAAGACGCTCAGGTGGAGAACCCTTACACTCTTAAAAAAGAAGGTTCTTCAAGGGTTCTTTAGTGAAGACAATGGTTCAATATAGAACCATGAACACTTAAATCTTCTTTGTGTGGTGAAATGGTTCTTCAGATCAATGGAGAATGTTTTGTAGATGGTTCTCTATACAACCTTATCAAAGTGGTTCTATATAGCACCCAAATAGGTTCTTCTGTTGTTACAAGCTTGACATCATAATAATAGAAGAACCATTTTGGGTGCTACATAGAAAGGTTTCAGAAGGTTCTATGTAGAAGTATTTTCTTTACTAAAGAACGCTTGAAGAACCTTCTTTTTTAAGAGTGTACATTAGCAGGCTTAATGTGTTTATTGGTTTATTCAATCAGAGGCTGTGTTTCTGACTTGTCAACCAATCAGAGGCTGTGTTTCTGACTTCTCAACCAATCAGAGGCTGTGTTTCTGACTTCTCAACCAATCAGAGCCTGTGTTCTTGACTTGTTGACAAACCGGATGCTGTGTTCTTGACTTTTTGAAAAATCAGAGGCTGTGTTCCTGACTTCTCAACCAATCAGAGGCTGTGTTCCTGACTTCTCAACCAATCAGAGGCTGTGTTCTTGACTTGTCGACCAATCAGAGATTGTTCCTGACTTGTTGACGGAACAATGCTACCGTTCCAGGCAAAATAAAAGTACGTCTCTAGCACATAGCGCTCCCTAGATGGTTATTCTTTCATCTACAAAGTCGTATGCGACATCATTAACCTGAGAGATTTGACCGAATATGTAGTGATCGTAATCCAAATGAGAAACAAAAATAATATTGTTATTAATAACCACAGACGGCTCTGAAACACAAACATAAAATAAAGCATCACATACTCACTTCATGCTGCTTTTTTTGTCACATAATTATGAACAGACAGACTTTTAATGTGAAAAAGTTCACGATTCAATTCAAGTTTTGCTTAAACACAAACATTTGAAGCCTTCAGATCATCCAGTCAGTGTATTCTTTACTCTGTACGCTGCAGTTTTAGACCAGTGCAGCTCCTGAGAGCCGTTCTCTCTCCTGCAGGCACATTAAGTACAGCTGTAGCTTCATGATGTGTTGGAGTGTAAATTTTCACAGATCAGAGGCGGCGAGCTGCCGGAGACGATTATCAGTCAGACATAGTTGGCACTAGTTCTTAAACGTCAGCTTGGTGTGTCGCAGGCCTGAGGAACTCTATCAGCGTGGAGCAGTCAGCACTGCTCTGTACATTCGAAAGAACAGCACCACAACTTGCTGTGAACTCAACCACACTGATCTCCTCCGACTAGATTAAAATGTCATTGAAACACTACCTGGTTGATGACAGAATCCTCTCATTATTATTTAGTTCTGCACAGCACCTGCAGAAGAACGTTGATTAAAATCATTATATTTGTAACTTCTGATTTGCTGGTGTGTTGTGTCTGTTCCAGCTTAACAAACCTCAGACAAGCAAAAATACTTATACAAACCAACAGTGTGATCATTAGAGCTTCATTTGAGGCTGTAAATGTCAAAACAAGAAAATAACAACAACAAAGAAATAATAGCAATCCTAATGGTAACTAGCACCTCTATGGGGTTTATAATATGTTAGCACATCCTTACGCTGGTACACATGAACATTATTTGCCCTTTCTAAATTTAACACAGGCATCTGAAGCTTGTAAAAGACATTATTATATATCTGAGCTTGTACACTACATGGACAAAAGTATTAGGACACCTACAGGAGCTTTTATGAATCCCATTCTAAACCCATAGGCATTAATATGGAGTTGATCCCCCTTTGCAGCTCTAACAGCTTCCACTCTTCTGGGAACCTTCCTACAAGATTTTGCAGAGTGTCTGTCGGAATTTTTGCCCGTTCATCCAGACACTGATGTTGGACGAGAGGGCCTGGTTCACAATCTCCGTTCTAGTTCATCCCAAAGGTGTATGATGGGGTTGACGTCAGGGCTCTGTGAGGGCCAGTCAAGTTCTTCCACACCAAACTCACCCAGTCAGGCCTTTATGGAGCTGCTTTGTGCACTGTTGCTCAGTCATGCTGGAACAGGAAAGGTTCTTCCCCAAACTGTTCCACAAAGTTGGAAGTGTACAACTGTCCAAAATGTCTTGGTGCTGAGTCATTAAGATTTCCCTTCATTGGAACTAAGGGTTCTAGACCAACCCCTGAAAAACAGCCCCATATCATCATCCCTCCTCCACCAAACTTTATAGCTGGCACAGTGCAGTCAGGCAGGTAACGTTCTCCTGGCATTCGCCAAACCCAGACTCGTCCATCAGACTGACAGATAGAGAAGCTGATTCGTCTCTCCACAGAACATGTTTCCACTGCTCCAGAGTCCAGTGGCAGCGCTTTACTCCACTCCAGCTGAGCTTGGCAACCCGCTCTGTAACTTTATGTGGTCTGACACTGAGCTGCTGTGGTTCCTAAATGCTTCCACTTTTCAATAATATCACTCACAGTTGATGGTGCAAAATCTAGGAGGGGGAAGTTTTGCGCACTAACTGGCTGTAATGGTGGCCTCCTATTACAGCACCACGCTGGAATTCACTGAGCTCTGTAGACCCATTCTTTCACTAATGTGTGTAAAGCCAGGCTGCATGGCTGGCTGCTTGATTTTGTACACCTGTGGCAATGAGACTGAATGAAACACCTGAATTCAATGATTAGGAGGTGTGTCCCAATACTTTTGTCCATATAGTATGTATCAGTTTAACAGTGACTCTTTCAGTAAAGAGTCCTGGCATAGAGCCGCTGCCACTGTTTTCAATTCCTAACAAATACCCGGTACCTGCAAGGTTCGTATTCACAGCCATTGACGTATCTAGAACTTCCGAAAGATGTTTTTTTCTTAATTAAATTCATCCCCACATTGTAAATCAGAATGTGATTGGTTGATTCCTCTGTCACTTCCTAATTATGTTGGTAATCTAACATGTAAGGCTTTCAGTCCAGCTCCTGAAGTCCTAACCAATGGGAGAGGAGCTCAGCTGAATCTACTTAGATACCACAGAGGGAACAATCCTGATTGGACAATTTTCTGTTGGCTGTTTGAAGAATTTAACCTTTTTGTTTACATCACCAAAACTGAAAAACACTGAAATACAACACTTACAGAGCTTAAATACAACAAGCACATCTATTAAATACAAAGGAGAAAAAAGATTTATTTAGTTTCTAGAAATCGTTTCTCATGTGTTTTGCTGAACATTTACAGAATTAAAATCAGTAATATTCAAACACGCATAATCTTACCAGACGTATGGAACATTTTTCTTTGATCATATCCACAGAACATTTACTGTACCTCAGTAAAACAAATTGCTGTAGAGATGTTTCCATATCAGTGCAATACTGTAAAGAATGATGAGTATCATGAACATCTTTGGGAAAAACCTAAGGTATGCACTGAGCTGCTACAGTTCATGAAGTCAGAAGTGAAAAAAGTTGAAGAATCAACCCTTTTTACTCTCAGTCGACACTCCATCACTTTCTACCAGCGTACATTTGTTTGCAGTTTGGCCGAGTCGAAGAGAATTCTCATAAAACAGTCACAAACATCTGCAAGCTAAAAAGAAAGCATATTTGTTTCTCAAGACCACCACCACCCCTCCGTGACCTCCTAAGAAAACGTTGGCTCCGCTGATGCGCGATTGGCCACGGCCCAACTTCAGTGGCTATGGAAACCTCGCTGTGAGGCTCAGTTGGACGCCCGTGTTTGCAGATGTTGGGAATATCGTATCCATATGAGGAGCAGACATGTTTATTTATCTCCCTCTTGTGATCTTCGTTCCTTGACTTACGGCCTTCCGAGTGCAGCCATGACTCCAGTCAATATTTTACAGCTCAGATACTCAATAATTTCAGCACTTTCATGCGATCGTGAAACCGCTCAATCGGTCAGTAAAGCCCACGGGGAGAGGAGCAGAGCGGGGGGATGGCAGCTGGCTGCTCTGGTTTTCGTCTAGACGGCGGACGTGTCCCTCTTTGAAGAGCAGAGTGTCTGTTTCTCAGTTCATTCATTGCACAACTGTGCTCGTAAAAACAAATGAGGTGAGAGGATTTGTTGTGATTCCAAGCTATTTAAACTGGGCTCCACGTGGCCCTTATCGAGGTGACCTTGACATTCTCGCACGGCCCTTAATTATCTGTTGGATGTTTATGCGAAACAAAACTCTATATGTCCTCTTGTGGTTTTGCAGGACTGGCTCTCCAGAGAACATGTGAATCTAGCAAATATTGCATTGGCTGATGTGCGTCAGATGTGAACCAGCCCGAAGGATTTCTTTAGGCAAACTCAAGTTGGCTTGACTCTCTGACTGCACTCTCCTGGGCAGACATAATGTTCCAAGCTCAAAATATAATGGTGTTTTCTAATGGTTTTTTGTTTTGTGATGGTTCTGATGGTTCTGGTTGGTCTGTCTGAATCCATCAGTGCTGAGTGGATCAATACTGACTCTACTTTCTGTAAAAGACTGTCTGAATATTCACACACTAAACTACAACACTTACAGAAGTCAGAGTGAAAAACCCTCCACACTGACTGACTGCAGCTGTTTGTTTAATGATTTGTTAGCCATAAAAATCTTAATGTTGTGCCATTTCAGGCTCTGCCCATGTCTTTTGCCCAGTAGTGTGTATATTAGGGCTGTTGAAGTTAATGTGATAATAGTGCATTAACTCAGTCTCACTTTAACACAGTTTAAAAATAAGTGCCTTTAATGCAGGTTCTTTTTGACCCTATGAATCACCTGTAGTTCAGGCTGCAAACTGAATGTCACCACTCTGAAGATCCTAAACACACTTGCTGGGCCTGCATGCCCACAATGCACTGCGCCAAGAGTCAGAGCCGAGTTGAGTTGAATGGAGCTGGAGTTTCACTGTCTGATGAGCGGCTTAGCAAAAAGTCTTTCTGTGTTTTACTGTATTTATGTTTAGTTGTTTATTCTGTTATGTAGTGTCTGTATATACAAAAACTTAATGTTCCTGTGTAAAAAATGATTTTATATTTTATTCAGAGCTCTTACACCGATTGGGCATAACATTATGACCACCTCCTTGTTTCTGCGCTCATTGTCCATTTTATCAGCTCCACTTACTATATAGGTGCACTTTGTAGTTCTACAGTTACAGACTGTAGTCCATCTGTTTCTCTGATACTTTGTTAGCCCCCTTTTACCCTGTTCTTCAGTGGTCAGGACCCCCATGGACCCTCACAGAGCAGGTACTATTTGGATTGTGGATCATTCTCAGCACTGCAGTAACACTGACGTGGTGGTGGTGTGTTAGTGTGTTACGCTGGTACAAGTGGATCAGACACAGCAGTGTCCATGATTTCCAAAAAGAATTTAAAATGTTGATTCATCGGACCACAGGATACTTTTCCACTTCACTCAGTCCATTTTAAAGGAGCTCAGGCCCAGAGAAGGTGGCGGCGTTTCTGGATCCTGTCTATTTGTGTGAGTTTTATCTTGCATTTGTGGATGCAGTGATGAACTGTTTTCACAGACAGTGTTTTTCAGACGTGTTTCTGAGCCCATGCAGTGATTTCCACTACAGAATCATGTCTGTTTTTAATGCAGTGCTGCCTGAGGGCCCAAAGATCATGACCAGCAAATACTGGTTTTTGGCCTTGTCCCTCACATACAGAGATTTCTCCAGATTCTCTGAATCTTTTAATGATATTATGTACTGTAGATGATGAAAAGCAAAAGTTCTTTGCTATTTTATGTTGAGAAACGTTATTCTTGAACTGTTGCTCTATTTGATGGTGCAGTCTTTCACAGAGTGGTGAACCCCTCCTCATCTTTACTTCTGAAAGACTCCGCCTCTCTGAGATGCTCTTTTATACCCAGTTATGTTGCTGACCTGCTGCCAACGAACCACCAGGTGTTTTTTAGCATTACACAACTTTACCAGCCTTTTGTTGCCCCCGTAACGATATGTCAGACTAGTCCCCATGTGAGGATCAAACTGACGATCCTCACGCAGAAAAGCCTGAGACCTAAGGGGACAAGCCATCTGCAAGGCACAGAGATGGACAGATCAAGTGCAGAGCAGCAGAGGTTTGAGAGCACAGGGGAAAGAGAAATAAGGTTGCCCTTGACGAGGCTCCAATTAGTGACCTCAAGATGCGGAGGCAAGAGTGTTACCATTGCGCCACTGCAGTGTCACCAAGGAAAGTTTCACTGGGAGGAATGATAACAAAAGCGGGGGAGGGAGAAGGACAAACAAAAGAAATGCCAGAGTGTTTAGAACAAAAGAGAATTTTAGAAAACTGCAGGGAAGGTAGTCAATAAAAGGAACAAAAGAGTGTTTAAAAGTGGACGTTCTTATTTTACATGCACACTGATATAAACAAACACTACTAATCCAGGTTCCACTTAAAACACATTAAACTGTGCTTTTACTGCTTCAAAATAAACACAAATTATACAACAAATTCTCCCTGATTATACAATAAATCCTCCCTTAGTCCTCCACGACTAAGGGATGCAGGAAATTGTGTACCCTGCCCAGGAGAGGGTTGCTGAGACCTACCCCGGAGCGTAACCTGCCAATGTGGGGGACCGTGTGGACCACCCGCAAGGGTCAGCATGGGGGACTGGTCCAGCACCATATAGGCGGTGTGAGATGGCAGGGAGGTCCTTGGTGGCATGGATCCCTGCAGCGGAAACTGGCTCTTGGTACGTGGAATGTAACCCCACTTGGGGAAGGATCTGGAGCTTGTCCAGGAGGTTGAGAAGTACCGACTAGATATAACTCCCACCTCCAGGAGAGCTTTTCTCATGTTCCGGATAAGGTAGGGGACATGGAGTGTGAATAGACCCTGTTCAAAACCTCTATTCTGGAAGCTGCTGGTGTAGCTGTGGCCAAAAGCTTCTTGGTACCTGTCAGGGCGGTAACCCAAGAACCCCCTGGTGGATACTGGTGGTGAGGGAGGCTGTCAAGCTGAAGAAAGAGACCTTTAGGAACTGGATGGCCCAGAGAACTCCTGACTCAGCAGATAGGTACTGAAGGGCAAAAAAAGGCAGCGGTGGCAATGGTGGCAGAAGCAGAATCCAGGGCATGGGAGGAGTTCAGCATGGCCATGGAAAAAGACTTTCAGTCGACTTCAAGGAGGTTCTGGACAACTATCCGGTGACTCAGAAGTGATCGGGGTGGCTGCGCCCAAGCTGTATTTGGCAAGGTGGAGAAACTCTTACTTCAAATAAGGATATTGTTGGTCGGTAGAAGGAGCACTTTGAGGAACTCCTTAATCTGAGGGACATGCCTGCCTTACAGGAGTCCGGGCCAGAGGCTTCTACCATGTCATGCTCCATTTCCCTGATGGAGGTCACTGAGGTAGTTGGAAAGCTCCTCTGTGGCAAGGCACCGGGAGTGGATGAGATTCGCCTGGAAATGCTTAAGGCTCTGGATGTTGTGGGGCTGTCGTGGCTGACACACCTCTGCAATATCACATGGGCCTCAGAAAAAGTACCCTTGGACTGGCAGACCGGGGTGGTGATTCCTATATTTAAGAAAGGGGACTGGAGGGTATGTGCCAACTACCGGGGTATCACACTGCTCAGCCTCCCTGGGAAAGTTTATGCCAAGGTGCTGGAAAGGAGACTCAGACCAATAGTCGAACCTCAGATTGAAGAAGAACAATGCTGATTTCCGGCTTGTTTCCGGTGGAACAATCGACCAGCTTTTCACACTCTTGCAGATTGTTGAGGGGACATTGAAGTTTGCCAACCCAGTCTACATGTGTTTCGTGGACTTGGAGAAGGTTTATGACCATGTTCCCCGAGATATCCTGTGGGAGGTCCTTTGGGAGTATGGGGTCCTGGGGCTACTACTCTGAGCCATTCAATCTCTGTACTCCCGGAGTGAGAGCTGTGTTCGTATACTCAGCATTAAGTCAAGCTTGTCAAACTCAGTGTTAGTGTTGGACTCCACCAAGGTTGTGCCTTGTCTCCACTCCTGTTCATGATATTCAAGGACAGGGTGTCAAGGCGTAGCCGAGGTCAGGAGGGCATTATGTGTGGAGGCTGAAGGATAGTATCTCTGCTATTTGCAGATGATGTTGTCCTTTTGGCTGGATCACATGGATGCCTCCAGTGCTCACTGGAGCGGTTTGCAGCTGAGTGTGAAGCGGTTTGTATGTGGATCAGTACCTCCAAGTATGAGTCCATGGGCCTTGCCTGGAAAAGGATGGCATGCCCACTCCAGGTAAGGGGAAAGGACCTGCCCCAGGTGGAGGAGTTTAAGTATCTCGGGGTCTTGTTCATGAGTGATGGGAAGCCCAACCCTCACCTGTGGTCATGAACCATGGGTAATGACCAAAAGAATGAGATCACAGATACAAGCAGCGGAAATGAGCTTTCTTTGCAGGGTGGCTGCTACACTCTACTGACAGTATGAGGAGCTCGAACATCTGGGAGGAGCTCGGAGTAGAGCCGCTACTCCTCCGCGTTGAGAGGAACCAGTTGAGGTAGTTTGGGCATCTGATCAGGATGCCCCGAACGCCTCCCAGTGGGGATTTACCAGGCACAGCCTACTGGGATGAGACCCTGGGGTTGTCCTAGGACCCGCTGGAGGGATTATATCTCCAAGTTGCCTTGGGAGCGGCTTGGGGTCCCCCTGCATGAGCTGGAGGAAGTTGCAGGGGACAGGGTCATCTGGGATTTTCTGCTCTCCCAACTGCTACTGTGACCCTATCTGATCTAAGCAATGATGATGATGATGATGATGATGATGATGATGAAGTCTATTCAGACCTGCATATGTATAGATATTTATACTTGCATATATACAGATATTCACACATCTCTTTATCTCCTCCACTACAGCTCTTTATTATTCATTATTCTTTATTCTATGTACTGCATTGTTATGCAATTTGTCGGTTAGTTAAATGCTTGTTATCAGTCCATGTTTGTCTGGTCTGATCAGTGTGTTAATGTCAAACATGTGTGACTCACTGAGACTGATTCCTTGTATGTGTAACATGCTTAGTGAAATATATATTCTGATATTGATTCTGATTCTAATTAGAACTGCCCAGTTACATTTAGAAGAGAAAAATATTGTGAAATGTATTGGTCACTGGAACGTTATTAAAAGGGTAAACTTAGTATTGTTTGCCTGAAAGAACAGGATTAACCTAAATAGAAAGAAAACACAGATTTGGGTTTCCTGGGTTTTTAATTTATTATATGGTCAAATTACCAAATAATTCAAATTCTCCTCCTGAAGCTGAGCTCTTGTTTTGATCTCACTGTTGAGTTCATGTCATTTTCAGTTTAAAATAAAGATGTTAATAAAAATAATGAGCAGCACCGGTGCTCTCATATGGAAGCGATATTCAGTCAAATCAGTATTTACACTAGCTCTGGAGGTTTTAATAATAATAGCCTAAATATTATTATAATTCTCTGAGTGCTCTTGGTAGAGCTGGACTGTCTTTGCCACTGAATGTCAGGCTGCTGTCCTCATCTCACCCTCTTCTCTCTCCTCTCCTCTCTTCTCTCTCCTATCCTCTCCTCTCCTAAACTCTCCTCCTGCAGACTGTTTGAGTGCAGAGGCCGAGTATCACCAGTGCCCAGAGCTGTGCCCATAAAGCGCCCCCGTGTGGCCGTGCCTGTGATGCGCAGGGTGAAGTCGTTACCCGTCAAACTCCTAAGCAGATCCAACATCCTGCCCAACAGCTCAGCCAAGCACAAATGTACACATTACACACGCGTTCACTTCATATAGCAGAACTCAGCGCCGCCCTGAAGCTTCAGAACAATCAGAATTCAAAGAATTTCATTCCAAAATGCTGCACTTCCATTTGAAACAAGGAGAGGTTTGAAAAGAACCTCTGTCAAAAAGAAGCGTAACCAAAAACTGATACTGCAAAATATAATGAGCAGCTGAAAATGTGTTAATATATAAATGTTTCCTTTTTCAGTTTATCAGACTGTTCAACATTATAAAAGTAAAATATCAGAAACAACATCTGTGCTATACTGTATCCTGATTTACATTTAAATTTACAGTATTTAGCAGACGCTCTTATTCAGAGCCACTCGCAGTTTGATCATTTTACACAGGTAGGTGAAGGTAGTGTTAGGAGTCTTGCCCAAGGACTCTTATTGATATAGAGCAGGGTGCTTACCCAGGTGGGGAATCTGATCTGACGCACTAGCCACAAGCTAACATGCCACTGTACAAATTTATATAATACGATACAATATGATATGCTGCAATACAATATTATACAATATGATACAGTACATTACAAAATGATATGATGCCATACAAAACGTACTGTGGTCATTCGTCACAGTGCAGTATTCTGTGATATAATCCATCAATCAATCAATTAATCAATCAATCAATCAATCAATCATCAATCAATCAACCTTTATTTAAACTCGGAATACATTGAGGGAGAGCCTCAGGAATCAGGCATTGAGAAGTTGTACAGTAAAAAAATAAATCAAATGCTATAATTAAATAATAAAAATTATAAAAGTAAAGTTTAATAATAAGAAGGTACCAGTAAACTGTTAAATCAATAAACAATTAAAATTACAATATAACAATTTAAAAGAAAAAAAAAGAAAGATGTAAAAAAATAAATTGACAATAATAAAATAATGAAATGAATACTAATTAGAGGAATAAAAAGAATAAAGAGAATGATAAAAATAAAGAGTCATAAAGTACAAAAGTAAAAAAAGTAAAAGTAAAAACAATAACACACACTGCTAAAACATAGCAAAAGTCATATTAATAGTAAAGTAAAATCAGATAAAGCAGTTGCAGGCTGATTGGAGGTGGTTAGAGACTAAAAGTCTAGAATGTTCATGAGACACCAGAGAGCGAAGCTTTAGAGTTTCATAATGTGATACAATTTGACACAGCAAAATACAATATAATATGATACACTGCAATTCAACATTACATAGTATCATACAGTATGATACACTGTGAAACAGTATTTCATAGTATGATACAGTATGATGTAATATGGTAAATATGATACATTGCAATACAATATGATAAAATATGATACACTGTGATACAATATGATACACTGATACAGTATAATACAATATAACAAAATATAATGTAATATGATTTTGCTGCAATATAGTTTGATTTGTGCTTCTGTATTAGACGACTTTGCCTCTGGGATTAACAGTGATCTACTTATCTAAACTGCAATGCCATTTGGTACAATATGATACAGTATGATACGCTGAGATACAGTATGATAAGCTGAGATACAGTATGATAAGCTGAGATACAGTATGATACGCTGAGATACAGTATGATAAGCTGAGATACAGTATGATACGCTGTGATACAGTATGATAAGCTGAGATACAGTATGATACGCTGTGATACAGTATGATAAGCTGAGATACAGTATGATAAGCTGTGATACAGTATGATACGCTGAGATACAGTATGATACGCTGAGATACAGTATGATAAGCTGAGATACAGTATGATAAGCTGCTATATAATCTGGTATAACAGAATACGATATGTTGCTACGTTCCTGGTTCCACAGTAGTTTGGTCTCCTCTGTGCCTCACTGGGAGATCAGGATCACCTCTGAGAGACGATGGTGAACTCAGATGACTCTGTAACTGCTGGAATCTGGTGCACTTTCAGATCATCATGTCAGTTCTGAGATTTAGAACCTTATGGCGGCACTGGAACTCTCTGTCTTAGAAAACGTCCTTCTAGAACATTACCAAACTGGTCTCTTTTGTTCTCTGAGTTTTACAGCAGTATAAAAGTCACTGATTTATTCAGTTGAAGCATATTTTCACTTTTTCATGCATGACTCTGCATTTGTGTGTGTGTGTGTGTGTGTGTGTGTGTGTGTGTGTGTGTGTGCACGTATGTGTGTGTCCAGCAGTAAAATCCAACGAACTGCAAGCTATCAAATCAGAACTCACGCAGATCAAGTCCAACATTGATGCACTGCTAGGAAGACTCGACCAGATCACAGAGGACAAATACTGCACAGCAGGTGAGGGATTAAACAACAGACACCCACTCCCTAAATCTGTCAGCGCGCCACAGTACGTCAATCTTAGATCATAAGCGGCACAGATTTGAAAAACATGAGAGCATTTTTTCCACATCTTCAGATTCCCCGAATAGTTCTTTGATTTGAACTGCAGGTCAGCCTTAGCCTCTCAGGCTGAAACTGAATGTGTTTTTGGAGCCGTGTAGTAGCGAACCACCTGGAACCACAACATCCTCCCCAAATAATGGTTCATTATTTTATCGTTATAACAAAACATGTAGTTCTGCATTAATTTAACAGCAAATGTTGTAAAAGGACGCTGGTTTAGAAGTAAATCACCTTAATAAAGGCTACACAGGTAAGTCACATCAGTTTTAAACGTTAATCAGTATCATATACTGACTATTAAAGAAACAGTCTGCTGTCATAGACTATTATTCACTACCATATTAGAGGTACTAACTGCAAGTTACAGTATCGTTACCGGCGACTGGGAGACTGATACCTGTGACCGACACCATGAAGCAATTTCTGAAATGCCCACATGCTGACGCACCAGCAGACAGGACTTAACACCCCGTCGGCAGTGTGGGACGACAAGCAGCAGTAAAAATGCTCATTGCAAAATCTGTGACAGCAGCATTTGGTGAGAAAAACACGCTGACAGAGCCGCTAACCTGAATGGCTGAGCTGCTTCTTTCAGTAATCACTCGTCTGCTGCTGTGTGGTCACTCACAGTCTGAGTTAATGTTATTTGTTATGACCCGGTCTAGGGTCAGGCAGTAACAGAAAATGAGAGTGGGCTCTCTCTCCTGACCTGCTGCCGGACCAAACACCGGACACCGTTTAGACCTGAAAATGACAGGTTTATTTTCTTCAAAAACGCAGACCAGCTGAGGTGATGGCTTCAGGGATGAGCATTCGCCAAAATAACAAGCAAAACTACTAATGATGAAAAACTAACTAAACTTAAAAACAAAAGAAACAAAAATACATATAGCTGCCCCAACTCCCTACCTTACACAGGAGAACAAGGTACCCAAAACAAAACGGCACCGCCCCCCACTTTTCCAATGTTCACCGAGTTTCACAACTTCAAACTTCACACAAACTTTAAGTGCAGCAAAGTGTGGTGTGAAGAGTCCCAGGTTGGTCTGAACAGGTGTTCTTCCAGGTCATGTCAAAGGGGAAAGATCCCTGAACATCTCGCAAGATGGTGGCTCAGCGACCTCATACTGCCAGGCGCCCCCGAGTGGCCACTCAAGTACCTGCACATGATACAGTAATGGAAAAACACAAAACGGCCACAAACACATACAAAGAAGGGCTATTACGACTGGGGGTCGTAACGTATTGCAGGTTGTTATTGAGGGAGCAGAAGAAACCACTGGACTCTCAGCATAATGAGTCTTTAGCCTTGATTTAGCCTTTAGCATAGCAGCCCGCTAGCCGGGCCTGTGTGTCCTCTAGCCCCGTCTGCGGTGTGCCTCCGTCGGTCAGCTGCATCACTCAGCAGTGGGGTCTCACAGCCCATCGCTTCAACCAAGCCAGAAAAAACACAAAGTTGCTACTGACAGCATGAACAACGGTGATATTTACTGAAAGACAGTGATAATTACTAACTGACGATGATATTTACTGACTGACAGTGATATTTACTGAAAGGCAGTGATATTTACTGAAAGGCAGTGATATTTACTGACTGACTATGATATTTACTGACTAACAGTGATATTTACTGAACGGCAGTGATATTTACTGAACGGCAGTGATATTTACTGACTGACGATGATATTTACTGACTGACAATGATATTTACTGAACGGCAGTGATATTTACTGACTGACGATGATATTTACTGACTGACAATGATATTTACTGAACGGCAGTGATATTTACTGAACGGCAGTGATATTTACTGACTGACGATGATATTTACTGACTGACAGTGATATTTACTGAAAGGGAGTGATATTTACTGACTGACGGTGATATTTACTGAAAGACAGTGATATTTACTGACTGACAATGATATTTACTGAACGGCAGTGATATTTACTGACTGACGGTGATATTTACTGAAAGGCGGTGATATTTACTGAACGGCAGTGATATTTACTGACTGACGGTGATATTTACTGACTGACGGTGATTTTACTGAATGGCAGTGATATTTACAGACTGACGATGATATTTACTGAAAGACAGTGATATTTACTGACTGACAATGATATTTACTGAACGGCAGTGATATTTACTGACTGACGGTGATATTTACTGAAAGACGGTGATTTTACTGAACGGCAGTGATATTTACTGACTGACAATGATATTTACTGAAGGCAGTGATATTTACTGACTGGCGGTGATATTTATTGAAAGACGGTGATATTTACTGAACGGCAGTGATATTTACTGACTGACGGTGATATTTACTGACTGACAGTGATATTTACTGACTGGCAGTAATATTTATTGAAAGACGGTGATATTTACTGAACGGCAGTGATATTTACTGACTGACGGTGATATTTACTGACTGACAGTGATATTTACTGACTGGCGGTAATATTTATTGAAAGACGGTGATATTTACTGAACGGCAGTGATATTTACTGACTGACGGTGATATTTACTGACTGACGGTGATATTTACTGAAAGACTGTGATATTTACTGAACGGCAGTGATATTTACTGACTGACGGTGATATTTACTGAAAGACGGTGATATTTACTGAAGGACTGTGATATTTACTGACTGATGGTGATATTTACTGACTGACGGTGATATTTACTGAAAGACGGTGATATTTACTGACTGACGGTGATATTTACTGAAAGACGGTGATATTTACTGACTGACGGTGATATTTACTGAAAGATAGTGATATTTACTGAAAGATGGTGATATTTACTGACTGACAGTGATATTTACTGACTGATGGTGATATTTACTGAAAGATAGTGATATTTACTGACTGACAGTGAAAATTTACTGACAGTGAAATTTACTGAAAGACGGTGATATTTACTGAAAGACGGTGATATTTACTGAATGGTAGTGATATTTACTGACTGACGGTGATATTTACTGTCTGACGGTGATATTTACTGAAAGGCGGTGATATTTACTGACTGACGGTGATATTTACTGAACGGCAGTGATATTTACTGAAAGACAGTGATATTTACTGAAAGATGGTGATATTTACTGAAAGACGGTGATATTTACTGAATGACTGTGATATTTACTGAAAGATGGTGATATTTACTGAAAGACAGTGATATTTACTGACTGACTGTGATATTTACTGAAAGATGGTGATATTTACTGAACGGCAGTGATATTTACTGTCTGACGGTGATATTTACTGAACGGCAGTGATATTTACTGAACGGCAGTGATATTTACTGACTGACGGTGATATTTACTGAAAGGCAGTGATATTTACTGACTGACAGTGAAATTTACTGAAAGACGGTGATATTTACTGAAAGACAGTGATATTTACTGACTGACGATGATATTTACTGACTGACAGTGATATTTACTGAAAGACGGTGATATTTACTGAAAGGCAGTGATATTTACTGACTGACGATGATATTTACTGACTGACAGTGATATTTACTGACTGACAATGATATTTACTGAAAGGCAGTGATATTTACTGAAAGGAAGTGATATTTACTGACTGACGGTGATATTTACTGACTGACAATGATATTTACTGACTGACGGTGATTTTACTGAACGGCAGTGATATTTACTGACTGACGGTGATATTTACTGACTGACGGTGATATTTGCTGAAAGACGGTGATTTTACTGAACGGCAGTGATATTTACTGACTGACAATGATATTTACTGAAAGGCAGTGATATTTACTGACTGGCGGTGATATTTATTGAAAGACGGTGATATTTACTGAACGGCAGTGATATTTACTGACTGACGGTGATATTTACTGACTGACGGTGATATTTACTGAAAGACTGTGATATTTACTGAACGGCAGTGATATTTACTGACAGACGGTGATATTTACTGACTGACGGTGATATTTACTGAAAGACGGTGATATTTACTGACTGACGGTGATATTTACTGACTGATGGTGATATTTACTGACTGACGGTGATATTTACTGAAAGACGGTGATATTTACTGACTGATGGTGATATTTACTGACTGACGCTGATATTTACTGAAAGACGGTGATATTTACTGACTGACGGTGATATTTACTGAAAGACGGTGATATTTACTGACTGATGGTGATATTTACTGAAAGATAGTGATATTTACTGACTGACAGTGAAAATCTACTGACTGACAGTGAAATTTACTGGAAGACAGTGATATTTACTGAAAGATGGTGATATTTACTGACTGACTGTGATATTTACTGAAAGACGGTGATATTTACTGAATGGTAGTGATATTTACTGACTGACTGTGATATTTACTGACTGACGGTGAAAATTTACTGACAGTGAAATTTATTGAAAGACGGTGATATTTACTGACTGGCTGTGATATTTACTGAAAGACGGTGATATTTAGTGAATGACTGTGATATTTACTGAAAGACGGTGATATTTACTGACTGACTGTGAAAATTTACTGACAGTGAAATTTATTGAAAGACGGTGATATTTACTGACTGGCTGTGATATTTACTGAAAGACAGTGATATTTACTGAAAGATGGTGATATTTACTGAAAGACGGTGATATTTACTGAAAGACGGTGATATTTACTGAAAGACGGTGATATTTACTGACTGACAGTGATATTTACTGAAAGACGGTGATATTTACTGAATGACTGTGATATTTACTGAAAGACGGTGATATTTACTGACTGACAGTGATATTTCAAGCTGAGTGTTATTCATGACACAGAACACAGACCAAAATAAAATATTAGAACATGTAATTGTATAAATATCAATACGTACAGTTCAGTGATGTTAGACAGAGTTAGTATAGGTATCATTGCTTGGTATCAACATATGTTTAAGGTTTCAGGCATCAAGATTGGAAGGGAAAAAGTGGTATCAGCATCTCTAATGTTTCAAAAGAAACAGTCTCAAAATTAAACTCTGCACATGAAAACAAGAAGTCAAAGCTCATCAAAAGCAATAATGACACTTCATGTCTCAGTTTCACCAGATAACTCGCACCCAAATCAAGCCTGTCCAATCAGAAAAGAGCTGATGGACATTCCTGTTGGGCTGTCATCAAAAAGGGTTCTTCCAGTGTTACAATGTCAAGCTTGTTACAATAGAACAACACTTTTGGGTGCTGTATAGAACCCTTTACAAAAGAAAAGCACAAAAGAACCTTTAATGATGCAAAGAACCATTTAATCATGCAAAGGGTTCTTTGAGAGTTCATGCTTCTATATAGAACCATTTTTTTTGTTAAAGAACCCTTTAAGAACCATCCTTTTTAAGGGTGTATCTAAGTATCCCCCCATGTTTAGCAGTATCATACGCAGAAACTCAGTTCTGCTTGAAAAGCTTAAACTGTGCTGTTCCTTCTTCTTCTTCCGACTACAAAACTCAGAATAAACTCACAGCTAAGGTGAATAAAGACCAGAGCGAGTCCTGTAAACGACTTCATTAACTAACAGAGAGTGAAGAAAGTCCTGCCTGTGTGCTCATGTCCACTTTCAGAGCTCCTCTGAGGGTGGACAGCGTGCTTAGCGCTCCCGAGGGGTGATTTTTGCGAGCTAATAAACTGCTCTGGGAAAGTGAGCTGGATACGTATAAAGGCTGATGTGTGAACTGAAGTTTGGGGTTTAATTGCTTTGGCTGCAGTTTTTATGAAGCACATCTTAAACGTGTCCCTGCTGAGTGCGTCTGTGTGCAGGACTGACTGTCAGAACCTACATGATTGTTGTTGATATAGATTTGTTTGATTCTAGGGAGACTTTCCTCAGAGCAGCGTTGAGCTCAGTGCTGTATAATAATAATATCAGTAAACATAACAACATGCAACAACTAAAATCAATCTTGTTACATTGACTTACATTAAAATTAAAGAATGTTTTATCCTCCTAAAATAAAAACAATTACACAGCGCACCTAACTAATCAAACGTATTTATACAGTACTTAAGAAGGTTTGGAATTTGGAACCAGTTCTGTACAGAACCGTTTGCATAAATGCACAAGACCCAGAACGACACCTAGGAAATTACCAGGAGGGCTGGTGTGTGAAAAGAGGCCGACACGTTATCCTGAAATACAGCGATGTTGAACACAGCTGAAGGTGTCTGTGTAGTTTCTCACACACAAATACACACACAGACACACACACACATATAAACACACACACACATATAAACACACACACACATAAACACACACAAATACACACACACACACACACACACACATATAAACACACACACACATAAACACACACACACATATAAACACACACACACATATAAACACACACACACATAAACACACACACACATATAAACACACACACACATATAAACACACACACATATAAACACACACACACATATAAACACACACATAAACACACACAAATACACACACACACACATATAAACACACACACATAAACACACACACACACACAAACAAATACACCCACACAAATACACACACACACACACACACATATAAACACACACACACATATAAACACACACATAAACACACACACACACACACACACACATATAAACACACACACATAAACACACACAAATACACACACACACACATATAAACACACACACATAAACACACACACACACACACACAAACAAATACACCCACACAAATACACACACACACAAATACACATATAAACACACACACATATAAACACACACACACATATAAACACACACACACATAAACACACAAATACACACACACATAAACACACACAAACACACACAAATACACACACACACACACATATAAACACACACACACACACACACACACACAAACAAATACACCCACACAAATACACACACACACACATAAACACACACACACACACACAAATACACACACACACATATAAACACACACACACACACACAAATACACACACACACATATAAACACACACACACACACACAAATACACACACACACACATAAACACACAAATACACACACACATAAACACACACAAACACACACAAATACACACACACACACATATAAACACACACACACACACACACACACAAACAAATACACCCACACAAATACACACACACACACATAAACACACACACACACACACAAATACACACACACACACATAAACACACACACACACACACACAAATACACACACACACATATAAACACACACACACACATATAAACACACACACACACACACAAATACACACACACACATATAAACACACACACACATATAAACACACACACACACACACTTTCTACGCGCTTATCCTTCTGGGTCACGTGGGGTGCTGGACCCTATCCCAGCGGTCTCTGGGCGGAAGGCAGGAAACACCCTGGACAGGTCGCCAGTCCATCAAAGAGCTCTTTAAAGTTTCCTTTTTAGTTTAGTTTGTCGAGTGAAAACATCAGAGGAGTATTTCTGAGTTTGTATTCCAGCATGAATACAAACAAACAGGGACAGGAAATAAAGTATCGTGTGTGAACTTCATTTTCTATCCTTGTTTGTTTGTATTCATGTGTTTTCTATCAAATTAATTCAAACTGTGCTTCCACAATAAAAACTATTAATAAAACATCAAAGTATTCAGAGCTTAGATATTAACAAGGATGATGTTCTGATCTATTTAAACCCAAAGCATTAATAGAGATAGTAATAATCTAAATATATACGTAATCATCATTTCTAGGGGGGAGTATTTCTATTGGGAGGAGTCTGTCCCAAACCCTAACCCTACATTTTTTGTTTTTTAAAGGTCTTTTCATTTATTTTAAAGTGAAGTTGAAAGATTTAAGTTTAATTTTTAAATAAAAAATGCTGTAGTAGTAAAAACATTCAGTACATTTTCGTGTAACTACTGAAACACAAAGCATTCTAATCAGTAGGCGGAGCCTTATTTTAGCCACGCCCCTGCATTTCAGAGCAGGAAGTGAGGCTGCATCCCTGTCCCTCATGGCCACATGGTGAGCAGTTAGATCCTGCTGTTTTGAAGTAAATGAGTCCCAAAGTCTGAAAATCAGTGTGGAACATTAAGAATCGCCATATTTTCTGCAGTTCAGCACTTTTTAGTGTTTTAATGTAAAATACGATGATTTTCTGTGTGAACAGCTGTTCAGAGTTGTGTTTGCTGGTCTGTACTGGCTGAGTTTCTGAGCTCAGAATGAGCTGAAACAGACGCTACTGAAACAGACACTACTGAAACAGTCACTACTGACACAGTCACTACTGACACAGTCACTACTGAAACAGACACTACTGAAACAGTCACTACTGACACAGTCACTACTGAAACAGACACTACTGAAACAGTCACTACCGAAACAGACACTACTGAAACAGTCACTACTGACACAGTCACTACTGAAACAGACACTACTGAAACAGACACTACTGAAACAGTCACTACTGACACAGTCACTACTGAAACAGACACTACTGAAACAGTCACTACTGACACAGTCACTACTGACACAGTCACTACTGAAACAGACTACTGAAACAGTCACTACTGACACAGTCACTACTGAAACAGACACTACTGAAACAGACACTACTGACACAGTCACTACTGAAACAGTCACTACTGAAACAGACACTACTGACACAGTCACTACTGAAACAGACACTACTGAAACAGTCACTACTGACACAGACACTACTGAAACAGTCACTACTGAAACAGACACTACTGACACAGTCACTACTGAAAGTCACTACTGAAACAGTCACTACTGAAACAGACACTACTGACACAGTCACTACTGAAACAGACACTACTGAAACAGACACCACTGAAAGTCACTACTGAAATAGACACTACTGAAACAGTCACTACTGAAACAGTCACTACTGAAACAGACACTACTGAAACAGTCACTACTGACACAGTCACTACTGAAACAGACACTACTGAAACAGTCACTACTGACAAAGTCACTACTGAAACAGTCACTACCGAAACAGACACTACCGAAAGTCACTACTGACACAGTCACTACTGAAACAGACACTACTGAAACAGTCACTACTGAAACAGACACTACTGACACAGTCACTACTGAAACAGACACTACTGAAACAGACACCACTGAAAGTCACTACTGAAATAGACACTACTGAAACAGTCACTACTGAAACAGTCACTACTGAAACAGACACCACTGAAACAGTCACTACTGAAACAGACACTACTGAAACAGTCACTACTGAAACAGTCACTACTGAAACAGTCACTACTGACACAGTCACTACTGAAACAGACACTACTGAAACAGTCACTACTGACACAGTCACTACTGAAACAGACACTACTGAAACAGTCACTACCGAAACAGACACTACCGAAAGTCACTACTGACACAGTCACTACTGAAACAGACACTACTGAAACAGTCACTACCGAAACAGACACTACCGAAACAGACACTACCGACACAGTCACTACCGAAACAGACACTACTGAAACAGACACCACCGAAACAGACACTACCGAAACAGTCACTACCGAAACAGACACTACCGAAACAGACACTACTGAAAGTCACTACTGAAACAGTCACTACTGAAACAGACACTACTGAAACAGTCACTACTGAAACAGTCACCACTGAAAGACACTACTGAAACAGTCACTACTGAAACAGACACCACTGAAACAGTCACTACTGAAACAGACACTACTGAAATAGTCACTACTGAAACAGACTACTGAAACAGTCACTACTGAAACAGACACTACTGAAACAGACACTACTGAGACAGACACTACTGAAACAGACCCTACTGAAACAGTCACTACTGAAACAGACACCACTGAAACAGTCACCACTGAAACAGACACTACTGAAACAGTCACTACTGAAACAGACTACTGAAACAGTCACTACTGAAACAGTCACTACTGAAACAGACTACTGAAACAGTCACTACTGAAACAGACACTACTGAAACAGACTACTGAAACAGTCACTACTGAAACAGACACTACTGAAACAGTCACTACTGAAACAGACTACTGAAACAGTCACTACTGAAACAGACACTACTGAAACAGACTACTGAAACAGTCACTACTGAAACAGACACTACTGAAACAGACACTACTGAAACAAAGTAAAGGTTGGTAGAGTTATGATTGTTTTGGAATGCTCAGTCATCAGTTTTAATAAAATAATCATAATTAAGGTTTGGAGTCACTCAGAGCAAAAGGGTTTTAGTCTGAAGTCTAAGATCAGTTGAAGTCCTGAATGTGGTTCAGCGCTGACTCTGACTCAGTTCATTAGAATGTCTAAATATGCATATATACTGTGTGTGCAGATCTGCGGAGGGTGGAGGGGAGCAAGACTGGAGTGTCTCCTGATGAATCGTGCTCCGAGTCGGAGGAGCTGGCAGAAGATCAGCACCACAGTGATGTGGAGGAGGGAGAGGACAACACGCAGGAGGACTGTGATGAGGACCTGGTGAGTGCAGTAGGAGATGATGATGATGATGATGATGATGATGGAGTGAATGATAAGATTAGTTAGATGTGATAGGAGCAGAGATCAGATCAGCAGTGAAAGGGTTAATCCTGTATGAGGAAATAACATGTGTGTTGATTTTGACACGTCTTTCCACAAATCACCTCCGAGCACACGCTCCACCACATCATCACCAGCATGTGTGAGTTCAGCCGCTGAATCACTTCTCAACTCTTCTCTCTCCAGGAAAACAACCCCTGTTCAGAGTCGGACCCCGTCCTTCAATAAAAGGCAAGTTTTAGAACTTGGCTCTAGATAATCGGCCTCAGTCATGTGGGGTTTTATTAGCTCCACGTTCCAAAGAGGGAATTGAGTCATTCCCGCTTAAAATAGGCTGATGGTAAAAGTACAAAATATATTGTTAACAGCAAATCACTGGTCAGTGAAGTGAAGCCAGCAGGGATGTTTTCTCTAAACTGTTCTATCTTCACGGCTCTGAGCTGCTGTGGATGTTCTTCATCACACACGTCCTGCAGGAAACACACAGCAGCCACGCCCACAGGTCCAAATCAACGGCCTCGTTTTAGTCACGACTCTCCACATGAATTACTGCAGAAGGAACCAATAACAGGTATCGGTATCAACGGGTATCAGTAGTAATGGGTATTGATGGGTATCGGTGTTAATGTTATTATTATTGATGGGTATCAGTATCAATGACTATCAGTAGAAATGGGTATTGATGGGTATCAGTACTGATAGGTCTCATTATCAATGGGTATTGATAGTAATTGGTATCAATATTGATAGTATTGGTATTGATGAGTATCAGTATTGATGTGTATTGGTATTGATGAGTATCAGTATTGATGTGCATCAGTAGTAATGAGTATTGATATGAATGGGTGTTGGTATTAATGGTATTATTATTGATGGATATCAGTATTGATGAATATCAGTATTGATGAGTATCAGTGTTGATGAGTATCAGTATTGATGGATATCAGTATTGATGGATATCAGTGTTGATGAATATCAGTATTGATGGATATCAGTATTGATGAGTATCAGTGTTGATGAGTATCAGTATTGATGGATATCAGTATTGATGAATATCAGTATTGATGAGTATCAGTATTGATGAGTATCAGTATTGATGGATATCAGTATTGATGAATATCAGTATTGATGAGTATCAGTGTTGATGAGTATCAGTATTGATGGATATCAGTATTGATGAGTATCAGTGTTGATGAGTATCAGTATTGATGGATATCAGTATTGATGGATATCAGTATTGATGAATATCAGTATTGATGAGTATCAGTATTGATGAGTATCAGTGTTGATGAATATCAGTATTGATGGATATCAGTATTGATGAGTATCAGTGTTGATGAGTATCAGTATTGATGGATATCAGTATTGATGAATATCAGTATTGATGAGTATCAGTATTGATGAGTATCAGTGTTGATGAATATCAGTATTGATGTGTATCAGTATTGATGAGTATCAGTATTGATGTGTATCAGTATTGATGTGTATCATTTAAGGCATTTGGCATTAAAAGATATATTGGGGTTGTTTTTGTCTCCCTGTGTGGAGCTACGTGATGCTGCAGCTGCAGCCAGACTTAGTTTGATGAACTGTACTGACCTTGAAACACAGCCAGTGACTGTAGGCTCTCCAGCCATCACATGGATTTGTTTAGTTACATAACTGTTTTCATTTAATGAAGTATTGATCAGATAAAACAGGCGATGGATGGTAACTGTACAAACTTATCTTCGTCCAGCAGAGAGCAGGAAATTAAGACAACACATTGACACACATAAAATCAATACTTATTCTAATATTAATGTTTTTATGAGGAAATAAACACTGGACAGATAAAAAACTTATCATCTGTCTGTAGAGAACTTTGAGCTGCCACCAGCATGAAAAGTGCTCTGTAAATAAAGATTATTATTATTATTATTATTATTATTATTATTATTATTATTATTGTTGCTTTTGCACTTTTTGCATATGTAGGACTGTTCAGAAGTTTGGAATTACTGTTTTCACTAATATAAAGCTAATCTGGTTTCAGATTAGTGTATAATCTGTGTAAAGTGACTGTAATCTGCTGGTAATCTGCCGCTAAACATCTTCATATCAGGAATGAAGCTCTGATTACATTTATATCCAGAACTCTGAAATCTCAATATTGGTAAAAATGAATCTAAACAGATAAATACAGTATACTATTTCTCATATAATATCTTTATTGTTCATAGAATGTTTAGAATACTGAATATCTAAAAATTAGCTTTGGTGAGTAGCGTATTATAGTTATATCCACACTGTATGAGTTATTAATATAACAAACGACTCTGAACAGCAGTGTGTGGTTTGTGAAATGGATACTGAGCTGAGGGTCCAGTACGCTGTGGTGTGTGGGGTCTCAGGCAGGTCCAGAGGGTTAATTGGTTGTTGTTCTGTCGGGGGGCACGCCAGGCTGAGACCGAGTTTATCTAAACGTAGGGAAATCTCTCTAATCCATCTTCAGAACCGCTGCCCGGCGCTGGACATGGAGGAGCTTTTCTCTGAATAAACGCGTGAGAGCAAGAGATCTGCTCCTGATCTGCGCGTGTTATTTGTAGAGCGCCACCTTGTTTTTACGGCTGAGTGCTGCGGTCACGGTATCTGAGCTCCTCATCCTCCACTAACAGCTCTGTTTGCCCTGCAAATGCCAGATTAATGAGCCCTTCAGGAGAACCGAGCCAGGCTGTTTATGTAGGACTGACTTCAGCGCAGAACCAGCGTCTCCTGAAGTTCACGACTGATTTGTCTGGATCTAAAGGCTGTTGAGGTGAAAGTCTGTTCCTTCACAGAGGCAACCTGCACTGAAGATGGTTCTTCAAGTGTTCTCTAATAAAGAAAAAGGTTCTATATAGAACCAGAAACACTCAAAGAATGCATGGTTAAAGTGTTCTTTGCATTATGAAAGGGTTCTTTGCTATAAAGAGTGTGATTTTAGGAGCACTTTCAATCAGAACAAGAGGTGATCAGGTTTAAAATGATTTCAGTATAAAAATATTTTACTTTCTACACAGCTTTTTTACTGTTTCTTAATAAATATCATGATGTAGTTTATATTCCTCTCTAATGAAAACAAACATGAATAAGTATAAAATAAATAGAACTGCAGTCGATAAAAGTGCGGATAGAGTCACACAGTGGAGATAAAGAAGTGCAGGTTGAGTTTCAGGGATTTGGTCTAATGGGCTAATATTAACTCATTAAGAGCTGATTTAATCTCATCCCTCACTGTAACTGTAGCTGCTTTAGCTTCATCACTGCAGTCGTCTGCACTCGAGGGAGACGATATCATAATAAAATAATAGCCTTTTTTGCAATAATGGCATTAAACCAGTTAATTATAATATTAGTCTGATTATAATTATAATATTAGTCTGCTAATCTGATTAGCAGTGATTAGACCAGCACAGATGATTCTTTAAATAAATGATTGACATCATTTTTTGCAAAGAAACAAAGTTCTGGACTCATAAATTTGGGTAACAATTTCAACTGGAGCAGTGAATTTCCTGAAGATAATGCAGAGCGATTGTGTGGTTGCTAAGGTGTTAATTAGCGGTTGCTATGGTATAATGATTGGTTGCTAAGGTGTTGACAGGTGGTTGCTATGTTATAACGACTGGTTGCTAAGGTGTTGACCGGTGGTTGCTATGTTATAACGACTGGTTGCTAAGGTGTTGATAGGTGGTTGCTATGGTATAATGATTGGTTGCTAAGGTGTTGATAGTAGGTTGGCATGGTGTACAGGGTGTTTACTGAGTGGTTGTTAGGGGGATGCTAAGTGGTTGCTATGTATTGGTAAAAATGAACAGGACTCTGGGAGAAACGAGGGATGAAAAAATGACACATCAATAATTAATAATCTTGCGCGTTGCTTTTCTTTGCACACTAATCACTAATTATAATCACTTTGCGGAGGTTTAATTTGCTAAAGTCTAATTAACCCCAAAGATAGAGAGGTTAGTAACCTGAAGACAGCAGGAGGGTTAAGTACAGTGTGAATTAGGTCCTGTGTTTACATTTAAAATCAGTTCATTAATGAGTGAGATTCTTCAGGTGACATTCAGTTTAGACCACATCGGACACAACATAGAATGGAACAGTGGCATTTCTACATTAGGGGCCGGGGGGGGGCTGGTCCCACCAGATGTTGCTGTGGAGCAGATCAATAATTCAGTATATCAACTAATATATATTTTGTAACTAACGTTGTTGCATGTTTATCACGTATGACTATGGTAGGGCTGTCAGATACATCCCAAATATCCTCCTGTACCTGTTGTGTAAATGCCAGTAGGATCCCTATTTCTCCTAGCACTCTTTGTTTGGTGAGCATGGGGTTGGTCAGCACTCGTCTGACCAAGTGATCAGTTAAAACACTCTGTGTTCAACACGCTCTGCTCTGATATGTTGTTTGGATGTGTATTTGCAGACCACAGTGATCGTTTACTGCTGGATAACTCTGAGTTTGTAATGTGATGCTGTATAACCAGGTTTTGTGAGATCTAACGTCGTTATCATATCACTCATATTCCCGTCTCCACTTCCACCAACTCCTGCACCGTTATGGTAATTTGTGAATGTGTGGTTTCATTGATTAGTGCGTTTGTTTGGATCAGATTTGTGTGTAGTTTCACGGGTGAGTCACTGCTGCCCCTACAGTTTATTGTGCACTGGGATGGAACCCGAGCTGGTTCAGTTCCCATTCCCACTTCAGTCTTATTTCTGATGAAGAATGTAAGACAGATTGTTATTTTATCATTTTATATTCAGCTAACTAAATTTTATGCCAGCCACAAATCATTTACAAATAAATTTCAACTAAATTGAAAAAACATGGATATTTAAGTTTTTATATGTTATTAAGGTTTTTCATGATAAGTATTTTACTTAATAGAAGTTCAACTTAAACGGTTCTTTTGCAGCACCAAACAAAGAACTCACACTTTTTTTCAACACATCCAAGTTTGACTGTGCTCAGCGTATCAAATTCCACTAATTCCAGGAAACTGATCCGGGAATGTCAGTGATTTACTGCACACATTTTCGTCCTTTTGACTTCAATTTGAGAAAATATTTCTAGTAACCTGTTCAGACTTAAATGGTGACTCAGGCAAAATATAAGCACATGTGGAGACTAAAAGAAGTCCAGTGTTTTTCCTCTCTTTTCTTCTTTCTTTTCTTTTTGTCTCACTGCTGCTGTTGGTCTCTCCACAGTGCGCAGCAGCAGGAAGCTGGAAAACGGTGGACTGGAAGCTGTTTTAATGCTGCAGACTCAGCGGGAAAACACTTAAACCAGAGGAGCGCAATGAAAACTCCAACATCAGCTGTCAACCCGGCGGACAGCTCAACTAGCTCTCCGGGGAGAGGGTGGAGAGGTGAGCCCCCCCACACCTCCCAAAAACCAGGAACACATAAAGCCCAGCAGCTCCTGACTGACAAGCAAAAAATCCCAAAAAGCAACAAGACGAATTTCATAGACGTCCCGCAAACGCCTCCCTACAGGACACTGTAAACTTTTCAACGTGTAAAAAGGACCTTTTTCCTTTCTTTCTATCTTTCTTTCTTTCTTTTTTACCCCTTATATGAATGACCCCCCCCCCCCACACACCTTTACTTCCTCTCTTCTCCTGTTGTGTCTTTTGTGCATCTATTTTTGCTTTATTTATATGATGATTATCTGAAGAAAAAAACAATGTTTGGTTACATTTCCTTTTGCATCAGCTTGCACTTTCAAGGCTGCAAGAGGTGTTTACAGACGTGAATAAACTCTGATCACTTGTGAACAGTTTGTTCTCGCTCTGATTTGTCTGTTGAGGAAGTTGCCAACAAAACGACTCCAAAGCAACGTTTACGCTCAGCCTGAGAAAACTGACCTTAACGGTTCTATTTAAAGGAGTTATTTTCCATCAAAACCCCGTTATTATCCAAAACACTTTCAGGAGGAACCTTCATTGAGCTGGTGAAGTGGGAGATTATTCTCCTCTCAAGGACCGTAGAACTGTAGCCCAAACAAACCGCAAGTCCAAAAAAGTGCATGAGAAACGCTAATAAAAACACAAAGCAGTGATCAGGAAATTCTGTTCAAACTGTACTAAATTGAAAACAGCACAAGTAAAATAATATTTGATGTTTTACCTTATGGTTTTTGTTTGCGCTCTCCCACAATTGATGCCTCTAAAAAAGTTTGGAGCCTGTTTATCCCTGTGTTATATCATCTTTCCTTTAACAGCACTTAGTAGTCATTTGGGGACTGAAGACACAACTGATCCAGATCTGAAAGCAGCAGTTCAGTTATACAAGTCTTCAGCTGTGCAACCATGCAGGGACTTCATCGTCATATATTGTGCTTCATCACTGTTCTGTGGTTTGTGAATTATTAATCTGGTATAACGCAGCGTCCTCGGTGAAGGTTGCACCTCAGGGATCAATTCTGGGGCCTCTGATTTGTACTGTATATGTTAATAGTCTTCGTCATAATGTGCCAAATGCAAGTTTTCATTATTATTCTGATGATATTGTCACCTACCGTTAAGCAACTAATCAAAACCAAGTTTATAAGATTATTTTAATATTATACAACACAGACTTTGTAGTCTTAAACAATGTTGTGTACAATTTTAAGGAAAACACCCTCAAACTCTCCACCCATCAAAGTGAAATGTGGTTGAAAATGTGTCTATATACAAATATCTTGGTTAAGTATTAGACGGTTCTTTAACATTTGAGCCTCATCTCACATCAGATAAAGAAACTGAAGATGAAAGTGTGATTTTATTTTAGGAATAAGTCTTGTTTTTCCACTGAAGCCAAAAAGGAACTAGTTTCTGCCACATTTTTACCAGTAATTAATGACATTTATATGCACACATCGTTGTTCTGTTTGTGCACATTAGACACTGTTTATCATGGAGCTTTTAGATTTATTACTAACTGTCGGCCGATTTCTCTCCACTGTGTTCTTTTACAAAAGAGCAGCTCTGTCCTCACTGACCACACACAGACTGATTCACTGGTATATTATAACTTATGAATATATACTTGGTTTATTACCTTCTTCTCTGTGTAATTTTGTATATCAAAAAGGAATCAGGAATTCTGATCAGCGCTCTAAAACCTTAGGAATATTTCCCACTGTACACACTGTATTAGGAAGATAAGCTTTTAGTTATGCTGGACAGTCTGTCTGGAATTTGCTACAGAGAGAGTTAAAACTTCAGGAATGTGTCATTTAATAGCTTTTTAAACATTCTTCAGACAGTAGGAGTGGCTTAAATGGTTTGTCAGTGTTTTATTAACTATTAGTTAATTAATTATTAACTAGGGTTTGTTTATTGAATTTTCTTTTTTCTTTTTACTTTTTTGGAATGTGTAATTAGTTTTGTGGGAACAATTTGTTGTGTGTTGCTGCCTGTCTTGGCCAGGATCCTCCTAAAAAAGAAATCTTTAATCTCAGTAAGATTTTTCCAGGTTAAATGAAGGTAAATAAATAAATAAATATATAAAGTGCTGCACATTTTCTATAGAAGATCAGCAGGTCAGTCCCGCACCCTCAGCACACTCAACACCTTCTAAATGTCTCTTGGTGTGTCATGTTGAAATAAGCCCCTGAAAATCCCTGAAAAAGGCAGCATATACTGCTCCAAAATGTGTTCAGAGTTAATGGTTCTTTCACAGATGTGCAGGTTACCCACTAACACCCCCCCCCCTCCCGACACCATGACAGATGCTGGATTAAGAACTTTACGCTGGTAACAGTCTGGACAGTCCTTGTCTTCTTTGGCCTGGAAAACATGATGTCCATTATCTCCATAATCAATCTGAAAAGTTGACTCGTCAGACCACAATACACGTTTGCACTGAGCATCAGTCCATCTCAGATGAGCTCAAGCCCAGAGAAGTCGGCGGTGTTTCTGGATGTTGTTGATATGTGACTTCCACTGTGCAGAGTACAGTCTTAACCTGCTTTTGTGGATGCAGAGACTGACGGTATTTATTGACAGCAGTTTGTCAAAGTACTCCTAAGCTCATGTGGTAACCGCCATCACAGAAACATGCCAGTTTTTAGTGTAGTGCTGTCAGAGGAGGCACAGCATTCAGTTGGGCCTTTGTTGCCCTTTTCACACAGAGATTTTTCTTTTGGTGATATTATGAACTGTAGAGGGTGAAATACCTAAAATCCTTGCAGACGCTTGGTGGAGTATAGTATTTCTTAAACTGTGGGATTGTTTGTTGTAGTATTTTTTGGGTAAAGTGTTGAACTTTGACCCATCCCCACTCATAAAGGACTCAGCCTTTCCTAAACGCTGCTTTTATGCCCAGGCATGATTACATCTCCTCTTTAAGATGTTTTCTGAACATTTCACAATGTTCCTAGTCTTAAATTGCCCCTGGATTTTTTGGAAAAATAAAACAATGACATTGTGAGAAAACGTATCTGGTTTCTGTACTATTTTAGTTTAAACACATGTGAAAGTGGATTTACAAATCACTGCTTTTTGTTTTTATTAGCATTTCACAACATTTTGGAATTGAGGTCTGGACTGTCTGTCTACTTTTGTGCTGAAACTGAAGATAAGGCTTTATTTAATGATCGAAATTGCTCAAAAGATGATTCAGTGTTTGACCATCGGAGCTCCAAAACCGCAGGCTCTTTTCACATAAACGGCTCTTGTGATATCCAAACTGTCCACTCCAATGTTCTTAATACCCGACAGCTCTGTTTGTTGAACTCACAGCTCCCTACAGAGCTCATTCATCATGCGTGTAATTTCGATAATTACAAGATGATGTTAAAACAGCGGTCAGCCGAGGACACGGACGGCATCTGTCCACAACAACACAGGAAATCAGAAATCCATCCTGGAAGAACATCAGCAGTGGCCCCTCGAATGATCAAATGAGGTGATCAGTAATCAACCAAAACATCCAGAGTGAACTGAAAGTTCAAAAATCTAATATGGTCTGAAAAAGGCATCTGGGGTGAATCAGAGATTTGAGATGTTTGAGGTTTGAGACCCGCATACAGTTTCAGTTCTATAGTGCATTTCACAGAAATCCAGGCTAAACTGAGCAAACCAAGCTGGACAAAAACTCCCTTGCAGCAAGAAGAAGAACCACTGAGGGGAACCAAGACTCAAAGTGGAACCCGTCCTCCTCTGGTCAAAACAATAACACAACAATAATGCAATAAGACTTAATAAAGAAATGAATAACGGGTCATTAATGGGTAATTCCACACCAGCTCACCCAGCAAAGACTCCTGTTTAACTCTGAAGATGGAGCAGGTGATTCATTTAGAAACCTTTTTTGTTATAATTGTTATATAGAACCATTTTCTTTACTTAAGGATCCTTGAATAACCATTTTTTGTAAGAGTATAATTAATATATCAGCTCAGTTCAGCCTTTCTGTAAACAGTTAAACTCAATATTAAAAATTCATAATTCAAAATTGACTTGGATTCAAAACATTTTTAATGTTTATGGGAATTTAACAGATGTTTTTGCTGAACTATTTCATGTTAATCCATAACGAGACCGGCCAGGCCGCAGGACAGTGGTTTGGACTCTAATAATAATAATAAATATACAGTACTAAGTGATGAATAGAGAGATGCAGTGACCCTGACAGTGACCCTGATCACCGTCACTTGCTGGACGCACTGTAAAGTTCCTCATCCTGTGTATAATGAGGGTTATTAAAGGTAAAGTCTGCAGACTGAGAGGTTCCCACAGCAGCCGTAATCCGTCACACCCGCTTTCAGCTTTAATGTGCGTCTTTATCTGGATTTTCTGTTCAATTTCCAGGTCTGACCTCTCTGACCAGGAAACATAAAAACAGCTATTAGAGCCACAACAAATCACCATCACAGAGCTCATTAGCACCTCCGCACACCGGGACCTACGTCCTGTACTAACACGAATCTCTGGGTCCTGACTGAGCGCCAGGGTAATCAATCACTTCACACTCATAATCAATCTTCATTTCCAGAATCAGCTCAGAATTACTGACTCGCTCTGATCACAGTGAGACCACAATAAGAAAACAGTGTCTGGTCACGCTCAGTGTATCAGACTCGGTCAGTGACTGGAGAGTTTTTACTGAACTGGGAAAATCATTATGGCCAAGTTATTGTTTTACATCTTTTATTCCTTTTTTTTCATTAATTATGTTTTTTTTGTTTTATTCTTATTTGGTCTGTTATTTTTGAAGTTACTATACTGTTGCATTTTAATGGTTTATTGATTTTTTGTGATTTTGTACTATTAAGTTTACTATTATGATAATTATTACTTTTTTAGCTTTTAATGTTTTTACTATCCATTTTTAAATCCCTGCTCTCTGTATTGGCTACACTGTGAATGAGGGTCTCTTAATGTACTCTGAGTTTAAATAAAGGTTGATTGACTGAAGAAATGCTACCTTGGTGAGTGAAATCATCTTAAGTCTAGTTAATCTATCTAATCTTTCTCATTATGAAACTACGGTTAGAATATTACAGGATTATTTTCTCTATTTGCAGACATTACTGACTTATTTTCAGTCATTTTATTTTGTAAAACTGTCACTAATTGATCATTTTCAGTTATTTCTTGACTGGTAAAATGTTTAGCCAATAGAATATTATAATTCCACTAGTTTTTTTTGACTTGGGACAAGCAAAAACATCTAGATATAAATTGAATAATCTTACAACAATCTGATGATGACAAACACTGGGAATATTTTGTCGCTGTCCAAAGCAAAACAAGTATCTCCATTTTTGTCAATTTATATTTTTCTACATCATTTAAAAAATGTCATCATGGTTGGACCAATAGAAATACTCCAAAATCATTTGGCATTTGGAACAAAACCTTTTTAGATTAGCCTCTGCCCTGTCCTCAGTTACTATTTTGGAGTTTTGGAGACGTTTTTTTTTTTTGGACAGTGAAGACTAAATTTAAGATTATTATTATTATTATTATTATTATTATTGCATTAATAGTCTTGGTAAATGAAATGATCTTAAATCTAATAATAATTCTCAGGTTGAGATTCTTGTCAGCTTATTTTCAGATTGTTCACTTATTTGTAATTGTTAAGTAATTTTGTTGAGTAAAATTATCACTTTATTTCCAGATAATTTTGCTGGTTTTGAGTATATTTCTTACAACAAGAAAATGATCTGCCATATAGAAAGATAATTTGACTTGTAAAATCAGTTAAAACAAGTAATAATCCTGCAAAATGTGAGTGCAGATGACTTTATGTAGCTAGAACAATACAGTATATCAGAAATATGAGCTGTGGAAATTATATCGCAACTAGGTATGTAAAAGTTTCACCTGTAAAGCCGGACTAAAGACTGAACAAACATAATTTCTACTGTATATGACGTATTAAATTATTTTCCTTTTATAATGATATTGTTCGTTTTTTAAGACAGTAGACTGTAATTTTATAAAATACATTTTTAAAAAATAATTTGAAATGTTTTCAATTTCTGTAAAGTTTTATCTGCACTTTAAGCCCTAAATGCGAAGATGACAGTGTGGATTCTCCTGATCTGCTCCTGGTGAGGACAGACAGAAGGACAGATGTGAGAAGGTTGGTGTTGACGCTGACGCGTCGGTCCAAAGTAAAGCTTGGTAAACAGTGTAAGACAAAAGCAGCTGGTATTTTGAGTAACGAGGCCGTTTTACAGACCTTAGAGCTGTTCTGTTTAATGCGCTCGGTTCTGCAGTTGGAGAGAAAAACACACTCGTTACTCATTCCTGCGTCACCTCGTCACCGAGTGAGGGTGGATACTAAGCAGAAGCTCAACTCAACACAGAAACCCACATCAGAGCAGCAGCAGCGCAGCCAAAGCACACGCCTGGAACGCATGGAACAGCTTAAAGGGAAACAAGACGGAGAAGAGAAGCAAAAACCAGCTGTGAATTAGAACAGATAACCTCAGAACGGTTCCAGGCGGAACATTACGCTCAGTGATGAACTGTCTCTGTCAGTGTAGATGTTCATTTTAATAGGTCAAGGCTGAGCCGAGATACACAACAAACAAAACTCAGAACCTCGCAGAGCCTCACAGGACCTCACAGATCCTTACAGAACCTTGTGGAACCTCACAGATCCTCACAGAACCTCATAGATCTTCACAGATCCTTACAGAACCTCACAGATCCTTACAGAGCCTCACAGAACCTCACAGAACCTGACAGATTATCACAGAACCTCATAGATCTTCACAGATCCATACAGAACCTCTCAGATCCCTACAGAGCCTCACAGATCCTCACAGAACCTCGTAGAACCTCACAGAGCCTCACAGATCTTCACAGAACCTCACTTCTCTCCGTTTCTTGATCTACAGTTTGTGAAAGTCCTAAATGAAGCAGGTAGTGATGGTCAGTTCCTCCTCCAGCTGCGGACGCTTCACCCCACAGTAACACACGGCGCAGTGCTGTATTTCAGAGGCAGTGAGTCAGTGAGCTCAGCTCTCCAGAGACCCGCAATACAAACCAAACACTCCTGCAGAGAAAACGGATCCACAGTTACATACATCACTGTTTATTTCCTTTCATTAAAGCGTATTTCTGTTAAAGTTCAGCTCCTGAAGGCATTTAAATTACAGTGACCCTGTATCACACATACACTCACAGAGCAGCCGCCTGTTTCTACACTCACTGTCCACTTTATCAGCTCCACTGACCGTATAGTTTCACTCTGTAGCTCTACAGTTACAGACTGTAGTCCATCTGTTTCTCTGATACTTTGTTAGCCCCCTTTTACCCTGTTCTTCAGTGGTCAGGACCCCCATGGACCCTCACAGAGCAGGTACTGTTTGGGTGGTGGATCATTCTCAGCACTGCAGTAACACTGACGTGGTGGTGGTGTGTCAGTGTGTGTTGTGCTGGTACGAGTGGATCAGACTCAGCAGTGCTACTGGAGTTTTTAAACCCCTCAGTGTCACTGCTGGACTGAGAATAGTCCACCAACCAAAAACGTCCAGCCAACAGCGTCCTGTGGGCAGCATCCTGTGACCACTGATGAAGGACCAGAGGATGACCAACACAAACTGTGCACAAAATTTAGCTCATGATTTCATATGAAGCTTTTAGCTGAAGTCACATGTGTGACCTACTGTGAGGTAGTTGTAAAACACAAATGGATTAAATTCCATATTTTAGTGGATATTCCATGATGGACAACATGTGGTTTGATGCTCTGTAGCAGGTATTTTGTACCTCTGGTGTTTCCTTTATTATGTGTAACACAGATGAAGATCAGTAACACCAGTGACTCCTATGGAGAGATAGAACAGTGGACGTTTCTGTAGAATGACCGAAATACAAATGTATAAATGTATTTTAAAATATATTTGGTCAATATGGCAAAATATTCTGAAACACATTTTAGTGTTTGAAATGTATTTCAAATACACACACACACACACACACACACACACACACACACACATATATATATGTATATATATATATGTGTCCATATTTTTCCCGTGTGGGTTTGTGATGTGTTTTTAGTCTTGTGTGAGCTGTTTGCTGTGTTGCTCTGTTTTGGTCAGAAGCTCGGATCTGAGTGTTAAGAGTGTGTAGAAGGTCCGTCTCACTGCAGTGTGTCTGAGCTGTGAGTTTGAGGATCAGTGCTGTTGGAGATCTTACGGTTCCGAGCTGTGAAGCTCAGATCTAGAGCAGCGTGTTCTGCTCAGCTTGAACACATTAAAGCTGAGTGTTAGCGGGTCTGCGTTAGCGTCTGCGCTCTCTCACTGCTAATTGGAGCTGAAGTTGTTTGCCACTAAACTGTCCAGAGCGCTACAGGGTAGGAAATGAACATGGCTATTATTCCTGTAGCTCTCTGGAACTTCCACACAAGACTTTCTGCAGAACACGTTCTGGAAACAAACCAGAGTTTAACTTTAATACTGCACCATTTACAGCTGTGTAGAGTACAAGCTTAAAAGGATGGTTCCTCAAGGGTTCTTTAGTACAGAAGATGGTTCTATATAAAACCATGAACATTCAAAGAAGCCTATGCATGCTTAAAGGGTTCTTTGGATTGTGAGAAACCCTTTATGAAAAAGGTTCTGCTATTGTATACAAGCTTTACATCTTAACAATTGCAGAACCTTTTTTTGGTGCTACACAGAACTATACACCACACATTCTCCATCAATCTGAAGCACCTTTCACCATGCAGAGAACCATGTAAGCTTGCCAAGGGTTCTTTGAGTGTTCATAGTTCCATATAGAACCATTTTCTTCACTAAGGAACCCTTGAAGAGCCATCGGTTTCAGAGTGCAGGGACAGCAGGGCACAAACTTAACACGCCGTAACACTTAACATGGGTATTTAATGTACTCCCTAATAAAAAGATGGTTGTTCTTTAGTAAAGACGACAGTTCAACATAGAGTCATGAACGCTAGAAGAACCCTTTGTCTGATTAAATGGTTCTCTGCATGGTGAAATCGTTCTTCAAATTGATGCTGAATATGTTGTATATGGTTCTATATAGCACCAACATTTTCTGCTGTTCTTATGATGTCAAGCCAAAAAGAACCAATTTTGGTGCTATATAGAACCATTTTCAGAAGGGTTCTATATAAAACCATATACAGCACATCAATCTGAAGAACCAATTCACCATGACAACAACCATTTAATCATGCAAACAGTTCTCTGAGTGTTCATGGTTCTGTTGGTTATCTTCTTGTTCTCACAGCAATGTTATCTGTTATTATCACATCAGATGTTCCTAAAAAGTGTTTTAATACAATTAAACTTTTTCATCATCAGTGTTTTTGAGTGGTGAGTTATAATATTTAGGGTATTTGGCAGGTTGGTTGGATTATAATGAACCTGGTGTGATTGATCTGTTAGAGCGCTTCATTAGAGCGATTGAGAACATTGAGAGCAACAGAGGCAGAAAGACCTCCCTCAGAGCAAGAGGAAGAAATACAGCTATGGAAAAAATATATTCCAAAGTAAAACCCCATTTCCAAAAAGTTGGACGGGGGCCTGTTTACCACTGTTTCATCACCTCTTCTTCATCAACACTCTGTAAGCGTTTGTGAACTGAGGAGACACTGCTGTAGTTTAGAAAGTGAAATGTTTTCTGTTCTTGTTTGATGCAGGATTTCAGCTGCTCATCAGTTCAGGGGCTCATTTGTTGTATTTTTTGTTTCATAATGTGCCAAATGGTGTCAGTGTTGACAGGTCTGGACTGCAGGCAGGTCAGTTTAGCACCCGAACTCTTTTAATACGGAGCAATGCTGCTGTAATACATGCAGAATATGGATTTACATTGTCTTGCTGAAATAATCAAGGCCTTCCCTGAAAAAGACGTCGTCTGGATGGCAGCATATGTTGCTAAAACATGTATATATCATTCAGCATTAATGGCGCCTTCACAGATGAGCACGTCACCCATGCCATGTGCACTAATGCCCCCCTATACCATCATGAATACTGGCTTTTGAACTGTGCACTGATAACCAGCTGAGTGGTCTTTAACCCGGAGGACACAGCGTCCATGATTTCCAAAAAGAATTTCAAATGTTGATTCATTGGATCACAGGACACTTTTCCACTTCCCCTCAGTCCATTTTAAAGGAGTTTAGGCCCAGAGAAGGTGGCAGCGTTTCTGGATCCTGTTTATTTGTGGTTTCTTCTTTGCGTTTTATTGTTTTAATTTGCATTTGTGGATGCAGTGACGAACTGTTTTCACAGACAGTGGTTTTCAGAAGTGTTTCTGAGCCCATGCAGTGATTTCCACTGCAGAATCATGTCTGTTTTTAATGCAGTGCCGTCTGGTTTTTAGCCTTGTCCCTCACAGAGATTTCTCCAGATTCTCTGAATCTTTTAGTGATATTATGTAGCGTAGATGATGAAAAGCAAAAGTTCTTTGCTATTTTATGTTGAGAATCGTTATTCTTGAATGTTGCACCATTTGATCATGCAGTCTTTCACAGAGTGGTGACCCCCTCCTCATCTTTACTTCTGAAAGACTCCGCCTCTCTGAGATGCTCTTTTATACCCAATCATGTTACTGGCCTGTTGTCAATCAACCACCAGGTGTTTTTTTTAGCATTACACAACTTTACCAGCCTTTTGTTCCCCCGTCCCAACTTTTTTGATGTTGTTGGCATCAAATTCAAAATGGGCAAATAATTTTCAAAAAACAATAAAATTTCTCAGTTTCAACATTTGATATGTTGTCATTTTGTCAAGCATGTATTTGCATCACAAAAGCGTTCTTCAGATTGGAGAATGTGCTCTATATGGCTCTATAAAGCACCAAAAAAGGTTCTGCTATGTTACAAGCTTGACATCATAACAGAACCCTTTTCAAAGAGGTTTTATATAGAACCATATGCAGCACATTCTCCATCAATCTGAAGAACCCTTTCATGATCCAAAGAACCCATTAATTATGCAAAGGGTTTGAGTGCTCATGCTTCCATATAGAACTAGTTTCTTTACTGAGGAACCCTTGAAGAACCATCTTTAAGAGTTTATATATTCAAAAACGAGATGTGCAAGTTACTTACATAAAAATAGAATTCTCAAATATTTTTTAAATACTCTTAAAAATGGTTCTTCAGTAAGAAAAATGGATCTATAGAATCAAACACTCAAAGAACCCTTTGCATGCTTAAATGGTTGTTCAGATTGATGGATGTGTTGTATACAGTTCTATATAGAGCCTTTTTGAAAATAGATTCTATTGTAACAAGTTTGACCTCATAACAACACAAGAACCCTTTTTTGGTGCTATACAGAACCACACAGCACATTCTCCATCAACCTAAAGAGCCTCTTCACCATGCAAAGAACTATTTAATCGTGCAAAGAGTTCAAGTGTACTCAGATCTGTGGGCTCGTATCAGCAGACCGGGACCAATCAGAGCAACACGTTTACTCCTATACGCTTATTTTAATGGACTTGAATGATCATGACTTTATTTTGTTTAGACACGGAGTAAAATTATCGGTGAGTACAGCACAGTGTACAGGCCTGGATTTATTCATCAATTTAACAACTTTTAACAGATTTTATCCCATTTTTACAGCTGGTGTAACCATAAAAGCTACAACATGTACAAAATCACAAAAACTAACACAAGGACTTATTCCTAGTGTCAGCTGACATAAAGGCTGCTTTTGATCAATTTAATGTCATTTCACTTCAGTGTTATGGCAACTGAAGCCTTTATATATGTCTATGTAGCTTTATTCATGTGTTGTGTATGTTTATGAACGCTGCCCTTCAGTAAAGTGACCAAAAATATGAACTCTGATTATACAGAACACAGCTTTGTAGCAAACAGCACTATCAGGTTATCAATTACTGTACTACGGTCTGTATGCAGATTCACTTTAATAGATTAGAATATTTTACTACAATGACACTTTTGCTTGTGTCACAACTATAGAAGTTAATTAAAATTACTGATATAAGGAGTCTGTCTTTCACGATTAGATTTGTAGAGCTTTATCAGTCTGACATTTTTATAACCATCATCAGTGGTTATTAAAAACAACAAATCGATGTAAAAGGTGGTTCTGAGTGACTCCGCTAACGGACTGAGAAAGGTTTCAGTGTTAATTTCCATTAGAGAACCTACGCAGCACGTGTTCAGCCATCTGGTATGCATTTTATTGATTTTAATTTTTCCTGTGTAGGCAAGGCAGCAGTAACAAATTCACCAACAGTTCATAAAAATGTCCAGGCCGTGGGATCCTGCGCCACATCTCACAGAGCAGTAAATCCAGAGCTTCAAGGCCAGACTCCACAACTCTAAGCACGCAAATCCTCACGCTAAAGGTAGCTGGAGCTGCAGCAGGTGGAGCTTGAGCTTTCTATGAAGAAGAAAAGAACAGCCTCACGGCTCTAGAACACTTCCTGAATGAAACGCAGACTCTGAGCAGGAGCAGTAAAGGCGTAGGTTTGTGGAGTCTGGCCGTGGAGCGCCGTACGGAGCGGTCTGGGTGGGTGTTAGTTGGCTTTGGCACGCAGCTGCGCTCTTTTGCCGGTGACGGCCTGGAAGCCTGTTTTGATGCTGGCGACAGAGCAGCGGGAATGACACGTCTCGCACTGCAGGAAGTAAAGACGTGTGTCCTTCTGCAGGATGGTCTCAGGAGAACGACACGTGTGGCACGTCACATACTCCTCTGGAGGAGAGAAGAACGGAGAACACTATGAGCATCTCACAGTCTTAAACACTGCAGTGTTACATGACCAAAAAGTCATAATTCAGTTTTTACACAACCATTTAAAAACTCTTTATCCCTCAAAATTAAATAGGCCGCTTTTGTTACTGTGGCTTTAAGGCTGATATGTAAATTAAATTATGTAAAAAAAGAAATAAAATACTAAATAAATAAATAATAAAAACATCTGTGACGAGCACTGATTATCCGCTGGCGGTGAACTTTAGATTTTGGTGTACGAGTGCAGCTGTGTGCTCACACACTGAAACCACCTGAGCAAAACACAGTTTAAAACCACTCACTTATATATCTTCGTAAGACGTTCTCTATCTGTTTCTGCTGGAACCTTCCTTTGATAACAAGCTGGTTATTTCCATCTATGGAACCACTGAAAAGAGAGAATGTTCATGTTTTAACGTTGAGAGGAATATTAATAATGATTATAATGCTGAACGATGCTGTGATCTTAAAGCAGGTTTAATCTCACCTGGTACCCAACTCAGCCAGCAAGAACGCCAAGAGATGTTTGGGCTGTCGATGCAACCTAAAGAGCAGGAGATTAATATTAATAAAACAGCAGTTTTTGATACATAAAGAGTACCAGGAAAAAAGTATGAAGGTTGTAATAAATAAAAAAATAAAACAAACTTCCCTCCCATCTCAGAATGTAAACAGCTCTATTAAACACACTGCATTTTAAACAGATCAGTCAACAATACAGCTGATCATCATCATGGTCCTCCAATCAGCGCAGATCTGTGAGGGTGTTCAGTTTAGGGGGGGGTGTTGAAGCTCTGGAGTGATGACAGATCCTTAAGCTGGGGTTCCACTACACAACTTTTACCCCGATTGAGCCCTGATTCTCAGTCTGAGCTGGTCGGCTCTAGTCTGCAGATTTTTGGGTCAGTCTGAGTCGACAGTCAGAGAGAGTCGAGTCGTGTGTGGCAGCGCAGACTCAGATTTACTGCCTCCCTATGGCGTTTCAGACCAGTCCTAGTTTATCAAACGTTTGATCGTTTCGACCCGACTCAGAGTGAAATCTAGTGTAAACTGGTAAAAGAAAAACAGTGAAAAGTCTCTCATGTGTGGAGCGAAGCTTTTTAATGAGCTGAGTTTAAGGAACAATTGAGTTTTTGTACATTTAAAACTCTAAAAATACCAGCTGATCACATCTTTAATCAGTGATCCTCAGTTAAACATGTTTACCTGCTGCTTCTTTACTGTTTCAGTGCAAACAGCAGAGAAAACAGCAGCAGCAGCTCCACGTTTGTTTATTTGCGTCTCCTAGTAACAGGAAAACGCGAGAGTTCGCCCAAATTTAGAGAGTTCACCGAGTTCACTGAGGTCCGTTTGGTTCAGCAACAGTTGGCAAGTCGTTTAGTGTGGATCCCCAATAATTCAGTCACCCAAAAAATGAGCAGAAACCAGTCAGACAGTGAGAGACGCCCAGTCTGTCATAATCTGTTAAGACTTTAAAAGTCGTGTAGTGAATCCAGGGCTTTAGGTTTTTATCGTTAGCATGTTTGGAGTTTCTGTGATTAACACATCGTTAAAGCTGTGAAGGCAGAACAGATCTAATGACCTAAAACACACAGCGCCAGAGAGACTTCATTACATTACCAGTAAAAACCGTCACAAATCTAATGACAGCTTCTCTGCGCTGGGAATTCTGCTAGTAATTTAACCGTTTCTCCATTACTTCAATTTAATGGAAACTGTAAACTACAAAACAGTAAACTACACTTAACTACGGACATTAAAGTTTATTTTTAAACCCAATAAAACCCAGTATGTCTGATGCCACAATAATAATAATAATAATAATAATAATAATAATAATAATTTTAAAAAAGGAAAAAGAATATGTATTTGTTCTTGTGTGTCTATGTAAAATATTAATAAATATTTATTTGATTTTGTAGTCTTTATAGAAAAAGCTGATGCGGTAATGCTGACTGTTCTCAGCCCTTCAGTGCACAAAATGTGCTTGCAGTAGCTGCTATTCAGAATAATGAATGGTGCTTTTGTAATTTTGTATTTAGCCTGTCTGCACCTGTTACACCCAGGCTGCGACACATTATTTTAAACAGTAATTTATTGTTTCTCATATCAACGCAATATCCGACAGCTTTACTTAACGTTGCATTTTATGTCCATATCGCGCAGCTCATCTCGCCAAAAAAAAATAAAAAAAAATAAAATAAAAAACTCTTCCCAAAAAAAAAGTTCTAGTTGTCAAAGCTCAGTTTGACCTGCAGCTTTTATGCAGCCAGCTGTTTAATCCAGCAGCCTTGAGAACATGTGGGTTCTCCTTGCAGCCAGAGGACCACTGATAAACGACTGCATGCTGAGCTTCCTGAGTGTGTTAAAGTTTAATAAAGGCTGCTGCGTATTCAGTGATGTAGGAAGCTTTTTATTCAGTTTTCCACACTATTAACAGTCATCGCCAAATACAAGGGTCTGCTGTGGCCACAAACCAGCCACACTAACACTTCCGGTTCTTTCAGCATTTTGTTCACTGCCTTTAGGAAACTCACTGAGGCCTTCACAGTGGGTCAAATCTGCAAATGGAGGCACTGGGGCTGATATTCTATGGTCTCTGGGCAGATTTAGCGTTAGCTCAGAAGAGAGAAGGTGTAGAGAGACGAGCGCTCTGAGCTGCCTGATAAGCTCAGAGTGAAAAATCTCTCTCTGTACAGTTTCACCTCTGCAGGCAGTAGGTAGGAAAAATATTCCTCCAGCTCTGCATTTCAGCCTCATTCACTTCCCGTCTGTGCATAAAGGCCTGAACAGGTCCGGTCCAGTTTAGCTTTGCTTGTATCTTATTATAACAACGTAGATCTGGGAGTCTGAGCGTTTTTGTGGCTGAAGTTCGCTATGTGTGCCTCTTTTTTGCCTTAATGTCTGGTCTGAGCACAAAATGAATTCTGTTAAAGACGGCGAGCATCACGCCTTTAACGTCCGTTTTCAGAATCCATCAGGATTTTAAAAGATGTGTCAATAGAACCCAGGCAGACTGGAAAAAAAGTGAAGATTATCACTTTTTTCCACCAAAAAAATGTTTAAAAATTACCCACACAAAAAAAAAACACAAAAATAAACACAACCGAAATGCAATGTGTTGGATGGTGGAGCACGAATAGGTCAATAGGTCAAATCAGCTACGTTGCATTTTAAAATGTTGAGGTTAATTATAAAAAGAAAAGCAAACCTAACAAACCTTTCATTAGTGACCATTTTGTGTTTCATGGTGATGCATAATGAGTCATAGCAGCAGATATTTGCTCTAAAAGAAATATCAGATCATATTTGGCTGATATTTCCCATAATGTGTTTATTAAGCTCCAGAAGAGCTGAATGTTCAGTGACGCTGAGTTACTGCACTGAAAAATCTGTTTTTTATTTGTAAAATGAGTAGAAATAAATGTTATGAAATGTTATAAATGCCCATATTTCCCACATTAGTGCATCCCTAGGAAAAATATTTCCAACAGTCTACATAAAAACAAATCAAAATCGATTTGCACTGTGGTGTGGTGTTCATAGGTTTACTTACAATTTGCAGATGTCTGTGAAATTAACAAACGAGGTCTTTTTAGTGCCGACTCTCACGACCTGAGGGGGCTTCATCACAAACTTCCTTTTCTCACCAGCAACCATGTCTGGATTCTTTTCCCGCATGATGTTGAAGACTCTGCTCAGAAGCTGTGGAACAGAAAGGGCTTCAGACCATCACACTGAACAGACAAACACTACAGACAGACTTTCATGCCCTCAAATATTCCTTAATATTCAATCAGGGCTAATCAGGGGAAACATTCACTTCATCAGAGAACAAACGATCATCAAAACTCACATCAAAGGGAGCAGCAAGACAACTAGATCAGTCACGCAAGATGATATGGGTTTACAAGACCAAGATAAAAGCAAATATTTTGCATAATTACATGGTTAAGATGTAAACAGAGCGGTTCAGAGTGGTTTGGTGTGAAACGCTCTGTTCTGGAGAAAGTGACCGAGTCAGAACTGTTCACAGTGGTGGTGACAGGAACCAGACGTCCACCCTCTAAAAGCTCCCTCACAGAAAGTTCCTACATGAAATGGTTATGAATTCACTGCCTGATGACTGAGACACTGTTTTATGATAGTTTAGAGAACTTAAACTCCATTCATGGTGGAGGGATACATGCAGGGCGCTGTGAGGCAAAATAGTCCCCAAAGAAAACTTATTATTTCAGATTTTCCACTATTTTCCATCATCAACATTCCATATAAACTCAGAAGACTCGTGTAGGTTCACTGGTGGTTCTGGATAGTAAATAAAATGTCTATATTTGTGTTGTAGTCATGGCGACCCCTGGTTCCCATCACCACCACTGTAAAGACATCTGAACCATTTCACACCAAACCACTCTGAATCTCTGTTTACACCTCACTCACTGAATTACGGGGGAACTCTGGAAAATTGGTGCAATGCCCCTTTAACATTAGTGATGGTCAGCACCGGCTCGCACAATCACAGAAGTGTTTACCTCGTCGTATGTGTAGTCTCTCTCCGAGCCGGCCCAGGCAGGACCCGTCTGTGTGCTGAACGTGATGTCGTCCAGGTTCTTACTGTCGTCATCCTCCAGACCTGAAGAGCGGCGCCGCTTCACATTAATATCAACCCATAACCTTATATTTATTGCTGCTGCTGTGCGTCTCCACTACCTACCGTCATCTCTGCTCGGAACATCTGCATCATCCTGGAAATCCTTAATCTTTTTGGACTTCTTCTTCTTAGCAGGCAGCATTAAATCATCGTCATCTAGTGTCTCAGACGGTTCCGCCTCAATCTTCAGCTCCTTTGGAGGATAAGCAACAAAACAGGCTGTGAAACAAAGACTCAGAGAGCAAGACATTAACACTTAAAACCGCAGCGATGAATCGTAAACAGGACAAATCAGTGCTACATCACAACAAAGAACTTACCTCCAGGTGGACATCGCTAACAGTGCTACACTGATACAACAGGATTTCGTACCAATCCTGATACTGATGTGAGAGATATTTAACTAAGTACTGGAGAAAAGGGAAATACCTTTTCCCTTTTGAAACTGATGAACACTGAGAACCTCCACATATGGAATGGTGGAATGGTCTAATGTGTTCAAACACAGTTGGCTAAACGTTCATTCATTCATTCATTCATTCATATTCCTTACTAAACACTGACAAACTATCTGCTCCTAATGTCGTCACCACTGACGCTGATAAACCTGTGAGCTATGAAAGCTCTTTTAAAGTCTGCTATTTTAAACTCTGACAACGTCACCCTTAAGTGAACTGCTTGGGGTTAATTTTGTCATTTAATCTTGAGCAGCAGCTGCTCATTTTACTGCAGTGTTTAATGAGAATCGGTTTTATGAGCAGCCTTCATTTTATCTGATAGGATAATGCCAACAGCTGTTACATTAGCACCAAGCCAAGGATGCGTTTGCTGGGTTTTAGATCACTTTTAGCAGCTCTATCAGCTTCTGAAAGCTGGAAAACCTGAAAAACTGAAAGCTGAAGCAGGGTGTAGTTGGGTATCCACATTAGCTCATTCTCCAGTCCTGTTTCCTGCCTGTGGACGAGGATGAGGGAACGTTTTACTCTAAAAACTCTGAGTCGGGCTAGCTGCTCCGAGGTGATACTCAGGTGATAGCACACTTTTCATTGCAGCTAAATCACGCTGAAGCTCGGCGGAGCTCCAAAACACAACTGCATTTATTAGCAGGGAACGTATTAAGCTTAACATAAAATAAGGAAACTTTTTCATTCTCTCTCTATAGCAGGAAAAATGGGGCACCTTTGCACTTCTTAAAAGCATTTGGACTCTATTTCCCCCAAAACATCTGACATTAGTGAAAATAAACATCAGAATTAGTGAGAATAAACTAAACTAAACTAGAGCTGGGGTAAAAACCATTTAATTTCATGAAGGGTTCATGGTTCTATCCAGAACCATTTTCTTTACTAAAGAACCATATTTGAGTGTGTAGGAAAAGGTCCACCTCTATCCATGATACGTCTGGCTAGCTATCAGCTGTTCCCCTCAGCAAACTCTGCAATTAAAAGAGCTACAAGTCTATCAGACAGTCCACAGCCAAATGTGTTGTGAGCTGGGTGGAACCGTCTAGAAAAGAACCCTGAAGACCAAACAGAGAACCTCTGCCACAGACAAAACAAACCTAAATGAAAACTGAGAACTACTGACCTTCATCCCTTCATCCAGCTCGTTGTCAAAGATCTTTTCCTTTTTGGATTTCTTCTTTTTCTTCTTCTGGTTGAAGAAGTTCAGGTCATCCAGGTCGTCTGACGGCTCTTCACGACCATGTGAAGAAAATTTGAAGTTAAAGTAAGAAATTAGGACTCTGTCGTTCCTGAAGGTCGCAGACATCGGCAAAATATACTAAGCGAGTTAAGAATAACAAGCGCAGCTCATGATTAGGGTCGACTGATATGTGAAATATTTACCACAGTATTTTCCTGTTATATAAGGAGAGAATAAGCGAACACAATATTCAAACCTGATGTTCCACATCGTTTCCAGGCCTGCACTACATAACACAACAGGCAGATCCGCTATTCCTGCTGCTATTTACTAATTTCTGGTGAACAGTCTGTCTGCACCAAATCATCTGCGGTTTCACAGAGTAACGGAATAGATATATGTGAGAACGAGTCCAGCATTCGCTCACACACACACACACACACACACACACACGCACACACACTCACACACACACACTCACACACGCACACACACGCACACACACGCACACACACGCACACACACGCACACACACGCACACACACACTCACACACACACACTCACACACACACACACACACTCACACTCACTCACACTCACACACTCACACACTCACACACTCACACTCTCACACTCTCACACTCTCACACACTCACACACACACTCACACACACTCACACACACACGCACACACACTCACGCACGCACACACACACACACGCACACACACACACACGCACACAAGCTCCTCTGCCATCAAACTGAGCCATAAGGGACCCAATTTAACATGTGGCTGCTGTCTTTAACGCAAGGGCATCTGAGACGAGCAAGACGATTGGTTAGAAGATAGAGATGGAAGGATCGATCAGGTATGTATCAGTATCGGCCCAAATATGCGATCGGCCGATATCTCTAACTTGGTGGATCCTGAGAGCTGATCAGTGACATAAAACATATGGGCCATATTTCATCTGAGGCACCAGAATGTAACTGCTGCACCATTTAAGGTGGAACAGGAAAATCTGAACAGGAAGCTGACGAGAAGGAAGCTTCAGCCTCATCATATCTATTTCACAAACGATAAACATTTTCCCTGAAGTATATTATTTCATATGTGGCTCCTGTTTCGCTGTAAACTGGCTGTGAAAGTGCAGAGCTGTAATTAATACGCTCTGTTGTCAATCTCAGCTTAGCTCACACTGCTCTAGCTACTTTTGGTTTTGGCAGGACTGAAAAGAAAAATAAACACAGAACTTCATAGGCGACAGTGTGTCAGTCCTTTTAGTCTTTTCAGTACATTTACTAAAATTTTTTTTGTTTGCTTTGGCAATGCATGCCCATGACTTTTGGGGGCGGAGCTTCTGAAGATGCCAGCCCCGCCCTTGATCGGCATCAGCCCCAGAAACACTGATAGGTCCATCTCTAGGCTGTACGATATTGGTATAAAATGGTATGTTCGATAAAGCTGGTGGATATCATGATGCCAATATGAGAAGTGATAAATTCTTATTAAAATAGTGCACCTCTACTGGATGTGATTAAACAGAAAACTAACTTCTAGTTTAAGCAAACAGCAAAACAAAATTACAAAAGCACTATTGCTATTAAGCAAAATAAGAAATAATATTAAGCTGCTTAGAATAGAACTGCAAGCACATTTTTTCTGCACTGAAAGAGAAACAATCAGCACTACCTCAACAACTTTTTCTAAAGGCTAAACAAACAAATAAATACATATTTATTGTTATACAGGCCATAAGAATGAATACATATTTTTGTTCATTTTTGTTTAGTTTTAAATACACATGTGCTTTGACAGCAGCCATTGCAGCCTCACACACTTTAAACACAACAACTGGCTGTTTAGCCTAATGGTTAAGTCACTGAGGCAAATATGGGATAAATGTTAATGAAAGAAGACCAAATTATGGAGATATGATAAAAACAAAAATATATAAGCTAAAGAAACAAAAAGAACAATAAACTAATAGTTGCACTAGAGAACTCAGTGCCCACTTGTTCCATAAGCTGCCCACAATCGTCATAGTTTCTAAATCCTGGAAGCGTGTCAGTTTAAATGTACTGAACATGTTCTTACCTTTCCTTCTTCCCTCATCTTCATCCACATCCAATTCTTTCTCTTCTGCTCCGTCCACTTCAGGCTCCTTTGTCTCGACCTGCACTCCATCATCCGCCTCTCCTCCTTCCTCCTCCAGCATGAAGGGCTTCTTCTTCTTCTTCTTCTTCTTGGTCATGGTGGGATCGAAGATCATCTGCGCAACAGCAAGTCAACGTTCCAGAGTGAGAAGCACTTACAGAAAACAATTTTTTTTTTTTAAGTTTTTGAAGGAAGACTAAGTAGGGATGGGCAATATGACAATTATTTTTGCTACAGTACTTAAAAAAAAACTTCAAAAAAATGTATTACAAAGATGTGGTTTAATAAGATTAAATGCTTTACGTCAATAAACGCATTCGCAGTCTTAATAATGTTATTTAAATGTTGAACTACTGGGGGTTTTGTGTTGTAATTTATCAAACTTCACAAAACTAGCTGAATACTGTGTTGCATACTTATTGGGAAATTGTCCTGAAGTGTTAAAGATTTTTTGCAAAATTGCCCAGCCTTTAAGGGAAACTCCACCTATTATTTCAAAATTCTACATAATTAAGTGGTCAAATCATTCAGAGTGGTTTGGTGTGAAACGCTCTGTTCTAGATAAACTTACTGAGTCAGAACTGTTCACAGTGGTGGTGATAGGAACCAGACGTCCACCTCTAAAAGCTCCCTCACAGAAAGTTCCTACATGAAATGGTTATGAATTCACTGCCTGATGACTGAGACACTGTTTTATGATAGTTTAGAGAACTTAAACTCCATTCATGGTGGAGGGATACATGCAGGGCGCTGTGAGGCAAAATAGTCCCCAAAGAAAACGTATTTCAGATTTTCCATCATCAACATTCCATATAAACTAAGAAGACATGGTGACTCCTGGTTCCTATCACCACCACTGTTTACAACTAACACACCCACTTATGGGGGAATTCAGTGGAATTCCCCTTTAAAAACTGCATGTTTTATTACGAAGACAGCACAATTAGTCCTGTTTAATGTGATTAAGTGCTGGATGTGAGTTGCCGTATTAACAGTTTTAATAGTATTGTTTAAATGTGGCACTACTGGGGGATTTTTGTGTTCCAACTCATCAAACGTTAGAAATTTTAAATATTGTGGTGCACATTATTTATTAAGAAATTGTTTTGTGGTATTTTCAGATATTTTTTGTCTTTAAGATGAAGGTACAAGGAAAACTATCATCGCAAGGTAATGTTTAATCAATAACAGCGCTATATTAACGCTTCTCATGTCTGGGTTAGTTTATGCTGTTAATCTAAAAGTCCAAACCGTGTGGATTTTGGCGAAATGTAGATCTTTTCACTAGCTAGCTACTGGCCTAGCCACCGTTAGCTTAACCGAAGCCAAGAATCGTTAGCTAGCTGGCCAATTACCTTTCAGCATCGACTGAGAACGAAAACAAAATCACATTTAAATATATAAAATGCTTTTAAAACAATAATCACACAAAGAGAAGACTATGTGCAAGTCATTGGCTAAACTAATGTTAGCTTTGCGTTAGCTAGCCGAATAGAAAACGCAATGTTTGTGAAGAAAAGGGTGTAAAACTGCATCGCTGTGGGGAAAATCTGATTATTTCTAATCAATAAACACTTAATTTAGAAGCAGAAGAGGAAAGCTGGTCCATAATTAGCTTAGCGAGCTGAGGTTCGGACAAATTTCCCGTTCCACCTTAAATGGTACAGCAGTTACATTATGGCGCCTCAGGCTCTATAACGTAACTGCGGCTCCATTTAAGGTGGAACGGGAAATTCGTCCGTGCGGTAACGTTACTGCTGCTGCACGTGAGATTCCAACTAGGCCGCACCACATTTTTAGACTAAATGAAAATCATCTGCGGAAATTTAAACGAATAACAGGCGTCTGTTTACGTACCTCGTCTCCCGACATGATTTCAGAGCGGTTTATTCGCGATATGAAGAGGAAATTATAACTGTTCTACTCGCTTTTCTGCCGCCGTCCACCTTCCGCCGTAATATGGCTCACTGAGCGCTGGGCTGGGGCGCGCGTGGTTCATCCGCCGCACTGCATCATGGTAGTTGTAGTGTATAGTGTTAGCATTTTTTCGATTTGAATAAACATGAAGATAGTATGGAAGCCCATTCCCGCCACTCAAAATAAAACACATCCAGCACTTTTTATTTTTATTTTCATTATTTAGTGAACTGCCATCATTTATTAGCCATTTATTATCATCATATAAAGCCGAGACGCCTTTATTTTGACATGCAAAGTCATAATTTGGAGATGACTTAATATTTCATTATTTTGAGATGCCAAGTCATTGTGTTGAGATGCTTTCTTGTTATTTTGAGACACTAATTCATTATTTTGTAAAGCATTCTCTTTATTGGGAAACATTTTTATTATTTTGAAAAAACTCTCTCATCATTTTAAGAGATTTTTTTTTTAAATATGAATAAATCTAAATATATAAAAATGTAAATAATAAGAAAGTGTCTTGAATTACTTATATTTATGTATATTTATAATTATGTATAAGTTTACATTTATATTTAGCTTCTTAGTATCTTAATATCTGATGACTTGGTATCTCAAAATAATAACTTAATATCTCAAAACAATAACTTAGTATCTAGAAATAATGAGTGATGTGATGTCACGTAAATTGCACATTTGCCAAGTCCGCCCATTATAAGTGACTTTGAGTTTAAATTTCTGTAAAGTCACTTACAAATATTTGCAGGTTGTTTTAGGCCTGTCTCTGTTCACTGTACCTGTCTACAAAAGACAGACTGCTAGTTTGTTCTGTTACACGATCCGTCCATGACCCCATTCCCTCCTCAGCTTCCCCACACAAATCAAGACAAATCAGAATTGCCCCATTGATCGTCCGACAACAGTAGAGTTTCTTTAGCTGCACTGTAAAAAAAGCCTCATCAGATTAACCTAAAAAAATTACTGCTATTTTTACAGTGTAGTTCATCAACATTGCCTGGACAAATACAACAAAGAGTGGGAGAAACATTTTTAATCTGACAGTATTTTTGAAATGTGCCCCATTTAGTTCCAGTGGTCTTGCTCCGGACACGGCCTGCATCACCCCAACCATCTTTTTTATAAATGTACCCATATTGAAAAAATACATGGACATACATGTTAATACATTTCAAACTCACTGCAGTCGATGCTGAAATACATTCCAAACACTGAAATATATTTCAGAATATTTTGCCATATTAACCAAATATACTTTACATTTATTTTGAAATGTATGGGGAAATATTACACGCAGACAAAAATAAATGTATGTAAATGTGTTTATCAAATCTGTACAAAAATATCCAGAATCCTGTCTGATGCTCTTCACTGTCTGATACCTTTAGAAATGAATTTGTGTTCCAGTATCTTCATTTTAAATATGATCAAATGATCCTTTAATGTGACAGAAGAGAGCGTTGTAGGTATTGATACATGGATTGCCAGTTGCTGTTTGGTTCTTCCGTCTCAGAGAGGTGAGAGAGACAGAGAGACAGAGAGAGAGAGAGAGGGAGAGAGAGAGAGAGAGAGAGGGAGAGAGAGAGACAGAGAGAGAGAGAGAGAGAGAGAGAGAGAGAGGGAGAGAGAGAGAGAGACTTTAAAGTAGAATTTAAGAAGACACACAAATTGGAGAAAATGCCCTCAGACCACAGAGGGTTAATGCTTTGGGTTTAAATAGATCAGAACAGAATCCCTGTAAATATCTAAGATCTGAATACTTCACTGTATTTTAATAGTTTTAACTGTAGCTGTGCGGTTTGAACTAATTTGGTTGAGTGGTCCTTTTGATGAAACCAGACCAGTTCCAGTGCTACACTATACAGTCTTTATAGATAATAGATCGTAGAGTATATATGTGCTGCTCCTGTATGTCTCCAGGTTGAACTTCACTCCAGATATGAATTATCTAATAAAGTTCAGTCCCCTGGTTTGTTCCACACTCACTCATTTCTGTTGTGCGTTTTTATTTGATGTTACTTTCAGCCGTGTTTCATTTGTTCCACATAAGTGTTTCTGCAGTTCTCTTTTTGGTTCTAGCACTCGGCCGGCTCAGGTGACGTTCCCTCACTTCGTAAACGCCTGCGGTGCACACGCCGCTCCACTGCGGTTTACATGGCTGAGGATACAGCTGTGTCCAGCGTGCCAGCCGGACTCAGCTCTCTGCTTTCTGGCTGCTTCAGTCCAGCGTCCTGCACAGCAATAGGCTTCAAACAACCTCCTCACACATTAACAGCATTTCACAAGAGAGCAGAATCTCAGCATGGACTCAGTACTGAGCGTGTTACACTAATTAAACTGGAAATGTTCTAAAATTTTAGTGTTTTTGAAGTAAAACCACTGTAATGTTTTGCATATTGACCATAATGCACTGCAGAACGTTTAGCCTCGTTTTCTTACAGCTGTATTTCTTTCTTTTCTGAAGCAGTTTTTAAGTCGTCCTTCTAACAGAGCAGATCGGAGTTGCAACCCCCACCAGCTGCACTAGACACGCATATGAAGTCGAGCTTATTTTTACATTTTTTAAACAATTACAGTAATAAAGCATTTATATGAGACAGTCACACATGCAGTATGTTGTTATTTTCAGGAGACCCTGGGCTGCTCAGTTATTCATCATCTGACATGTGCATACTAACATATCCCAAACCTGCAGTGGAAGCCTGGGTGTGATCTGAGACTCTGGGCTCTGTTTAATCTGCATGTAAACAGTCACTAAAGCAGCTTTTTATCATGTTAAAATCACTAAAGTCCAGTCGTTTCTCTCTCAGAGCGACGCAGAGAAACCTGTAGCTGTGTTTGTTCAGCAGAGTTGATCACTGTAATGATCTTCTTATTGGAGAAAACAGTCCATCCTCTAGAACCCGTACAGAACGCAGCAGCACGGATCCTCACAGCACCAACACAGAGAGCTCATATCACCCCGTTACACACTGCACTGACCGCCTGGGTCTGTTAGAGAGAGTTTAAAGCTCTGCTGCTGGTTTTTAAAGCTCTAAAGTGTTATATAAATAAAATGTATTATTATTATTATTATTATTATTATTTTATTATTATTGTCAACTGAATTTTGATATCTTTATGAATTTGGCTAATTTTTGACAAAAAATGCACGTCTTAAAAACAAGTGTCACCTCAGATACCTTGTAAGAAATTGTTAGTCTGGAGTGTCTGTGAGCTGAAATTAGTATAATTATGAATATAATAAGATTATATTAAAATTATAGATGATTTAACTGTTATTACTGAGTAAAAATAAATGATTAGCATAAGGTGGCCATGTTTTTTATTGATTATCTGTCCTCTTGGATTTAATGCTGAGTGCTGAAACTCTGAAACTCAGCAAGACTGGCTTTATTTTTAATCTCAGATTGATCTGCATGTTTACTATCGTGAGTGCTCTGATGTGTGAACTGTGTCGCTGTTTTTAACCCCTTTATTACCCCTTGTGGGATGTTAGAGCTGGTTTCTCTCACTCTGGCTAGTGATGGCAGGTTCAGGTTCCTCTGAGTGATCTGATGTGTGAACTGCGTCGCTATGTTTAACCTTTTGTTTATAATATGAAGGCTAAAAGCAGAGATTAACAGGCTGTATTACAATATTATATTTATTCACTTTTTCACTCCTTTAGCAAGAAGTAAAGTAAGCTGTGCGCCGCTCTGCCCTGCTGTTATGTATTTATTTATTTATTTATTTATTTGACACAGCCAATTTCCTAGAATTTAAGCTACAATACCCTCCCCCCCCCATAAGACACATATCCCCCCTCCAGGTGAGACCCTCATAATGACTCCTCATTGACCCTTTGGTGCCATTAATCTGTTTAAAAGTACAGAGAGATTCCTGGTTCTCAGATGGGGGGCTCCTCAGATGGGGGGTTCCTGAGGGCTCTCTGCTGTCTGAAGCATCTCTGTTCAGAGATGACAGTGCAGAGATGTTCCTCTACACTGACCAGGTAAACGCTCTCAGAGTTCTGACCTCAGACGTCCAAGTTAGCGTGGTGGACGCTGTAACAGTCCAGCTGTAGCTCTTCTGAACTGCTCCTTCTCCAAATCTCCTCATGTTTCCTCTGAACTGAGCGAATGCGCCGCAGGACGAGGGGCTCGGAGCGCAGTTGTCTGAGTTTGAGTGAAAAACACATTATTAGACTGTGGGTCTGATTAACTCACCAACCTGAGGACTGAGGACTGTTTACTCAGATAGGTAAGTCTGATCCGATCTTAGCCATGGAATTTAATGTGGTCTTGGACACAGCCTAGATTTTATTATATATATGTTATAATTATATATGAATTAAGCTAATTTGTTATCGTATATTATGACTGTAACACTTTATTTTAAGGAACACATTTTGGGAATTAATTAATGTTTTATTCTTTGGTCAGTAAAGCACAAATTCAGCACTTATAAATGATGTTTCCACTGTGAGTGAAGGTTTCTTGACTATAAACTGCATTAGTACATAATTGGTCATATGTTATTAGAAAATCACTAATACAAATCATTATTAATAATGCTCAATAAACATTTGTCAAATTACTGAGTATGAATTATCAGATAAATTCACATCTTATAAATGTAAAATGGGCATTTAGTTCTTATATGTTCTAGGTGGAATCAACTGATTTCTGTAGGGTTAATATAAGTTTAACAAGTCACCAAAACTTTGGTTAGTATTAGTAACTAATACTTTAGTTATCACTAATTAGATATAAAGAAGTGTTCAGTAAGCCAATTTGTAAATTTACCAGTTTAATCACAAATTTAAAGCCTATTTATTTAGCATTTTGGTTGCCAAGAAGGTGCTTCACTAATATGTCAGTATGTGTTTCAAAAGATCAATGACTAAAACTGCACTTTAGAATATGGAACACATCCTGCAGGATTAGTGATTATTAAACTCTTATTAGTTCAGTAATAAACCACAATACTGCTGTAACATAACACTGAATACTGAAAACCAGTGTGAATCAAATGCTGATAATTAAACACTAAAATAAATATGTAAATGTAGAAAATTATTTTGATAAAGCATACTCAATAATTTGCTTAACAGTGTTTTAACAAAGTGTTTTTGTGTATTATTACAGCTAATAATGCAATTATTAGTGATTTTTAATAATACAAGTTGACGCACAGTAAATAATCTATTTAGAACTGTTTGTTTTTGTCTTTACTGAGCGAATAATGAGACTTCTAAATGAACTATAAAATGTGCTGATCAAACAAAGTGATCCTATTATAACATATCGAATGAGTGTTTTTTGAATGCTGATAGAATTTTTAAGTTGAGAATCATATCTATGCGTGACACATTCACGATACTGCACTATTTGGTGAAGGTCAGTTGTTAATTTTAAGGTATAAATATGCTCATCATGTTCAGCTGAAGCTCTATATCATCAACGCCTGAACAAAACCTCGACCTGTAGCTGTTTAGGAGGAGAAAAAGAGCATTATTAACTTCTAATGCACATAAATATTCACACAATATTGGTTTTTACTATGTAAAAAAGTCAACAATAAAAACAATAATATGCAAATTACTGTATTTACACACACTGCAAAACATACATCAGATATTGAGATGTAAATATTGGAGTAATATCGCTGTGTGGGTGTTTTGGCTGTGGTGTGCAGTGATGCAGTTTTACTATCTACATTTACACTGAAGACTCATTACGTTTATCTGATGATTCATAAAGATCTGAAACCCCGTCCAGCTTTAACATCATCACCACCAACACACTTTTACAGGAGGTCCGAGAGCCGAGTTGTCTATTGCCCCGCCGGCCGTGTGTTCGTGTGCTGACAGAGTGTGAGGTTGTTCTCTTACCTGCTGCTGCTCTGCTGACGTGTGTTAGATGTTCTCCAGAGAGCTTCAGATTCTCAGTGTTCCACTGTAGTTCCCTTTAGAACATAAATCAGGTCACTCACTTACATCCACAGACAGTGATTCACTGTGTTCAGAACAAGGGCCGATTTGTGGAAGTGCACCAATGAGCTGAGGAGCTCAGAACTGCTGAGTATCTGTAACAATGTTGGAGTTTCTGAATGGAAGAACAGCTGCTGTGTGACGGGAAACATTTATTACTCAGATAAAGAAGGTATTAATCATAACACACTGATATGTCTGGTGTGTGAAGCTCCCTCCTGTATGTGTGTATGTAAAAGAAGATTCTTGATTTGCTTTGAAATAAAACCACTTATTTATGCATTAATATGGAGAAGATTAACTAACAGACGAACAACCAGAACACATAAAACATAAACAACCAGCTCTACTGAACACTATATATACATCATCACTGTCAGAACTAAACCTCACTCTGAAAGGGTAATTTTACAGTTAAGGAATAAATGTTCTTCACTTTTTTAACTTTAATAGAGAAATATTTTCCAGGTAATGTTGGAGCATTTCTGTTGGTTCATTCTTCACGAAATCTTAACTGGCGATTTCAAATTATGTCAAAATATACAAGGTTTTGTCCCAACAGTGACGATATAATATCTGCTGTTTATGCAGCTGTGGATAATTTAGGCCATCGGTGCCCAAACTTCTCCTCCTGGCAGTGAAAATGGACGAGAACAAAGAACACAAATCAAAAAGACAAGCAGGTTTTTCACAGTGAGGAACATTCAGGGTGTTTTAGGACTTCAGAGAAAACCCAGTGATCTCTGTGATCTAAAGCTGTAGTAATGTTCAGATTCATTAAGTTTTGGTTTGAAACAAAAGAGTTAAAATCCTGAAATGCCCAGATGGTTCTCTCTGTGGTATCTAGGTAGACCCAGCTGAGCTGCTCTCCCATTGGTTAGGACTTCAGAAGCTGGATTGAAGGCCTTATATGTTAGATTAACTACCAACAAACTTGTGGAAGTGATAAAAGAACCAACCAATCACACTTAGATTTACAATGAGTGGTAAGAACTGTCACTCTAGTCCTTCTGGAAGTTCTAGATATGTCACTGACTGTGAATACGAGCTGTAGCAGTGTTCCGGGTTAGTTGTTAGGAATGTTAAACAGCACCGATAGCTCTGTGGATTCTTTACTGAAAGAGTCACTGATACATACAAGCTCAGATATATGATAATGTCTAATCTAAAACACACAAAACGTTCATGTGAATTACAGGCATGGATAGCTAGATAGCTTAGCAATAGCAGACCATTAGAAATCCCACAGCTAGCAGAAGTTAGCGCTATTATAAAGGTGTTTGTTTACACATTTCTTGATAGAGCTTTAATATTTATGACCTGAACTGCAGCCCTACATTTAAAAAAATACATGGTTCGTCAAGGGTTCTTCAGTTCACTCTCAGAAATAAAGGTACCAAACTCTCTCTGGGGCAGCCCCCCCCCTCTTGTCACTGGGGTGGGACCCTCAAGGCTCCATCTCAGTACCTTTAGTCAGGGAACATAACTGAACCATAATCCACTGAAATGATACGTTCTAAGCTGTACTGACTCCACACACCCCGTCTCGTCTCCAGGCTTTTATTTTACTGTTCTGTTTAAAACATTCGGTTATGAAAAGGTACAAATACGAACTTTTCACCTGGAAACACTTATTTAAGGTTCACAATCAGACCTTAAAACCACTGTTGGAGCTTTGAGGAACATTTACACTGTTTGTACCTCGATGAACGAAAAATGTACCTGAACAGAACCTTCATTAATAACAGTGTAAAGGCAATAGTTTTAAAAAGAACCTTGAACACTCAAAGAACTATTTGGTTCTCTGAAGGGTGAAATGGTCCTTCATATTGATGGACAATGTGTTTTATATGGTTCTGTGTGGCACCAAAAAGGGTCATTACTTTTATCTTTAAAGGACCCTTGAAGAACCATCTTTTTTAAGAGTGTTTCTTAGTAGCTACTCTTAACACAGTTGGCACATTTTTGGCACTATATAGAACCATTTTCAAAAAGGTTCTATACAGAACCATAACACATTCTCCATCAGTCTGAAGAACCATTTTACCATGCAGAGAACCATTTAAGCATGCAAATGGCTGTTTGAGTGTTCATAGCTCTGTGTAGAATCAGTGTCTTTGCTAAAGAACCTTTGAAGAACCATGTTTTTAAGAGTGCTCTGATAGTCACGGTTCAGCGCTGGGTTTAAACTGTTATTTGATGACGTTTCATTAATAGGGGAGTTTATGATAAAACTAATTTTAAAGAGTTGTAATTAAGATGCTGTGTAAGTTCTATTTGTTCTGTATTTGGAGGCGGGAAGCTTCTGGGTAAAGGTTCTGCTGGACCTGATCAAACGCACAGATGAATGTAAAGCTCTACTTTGAGCAGCTGAGCTTCAAACTCCCTCTGATTTAGAACATCAAAACCAAACCCAGGCAGAATGAGACGTTCTCTAAATGCTGAGAACCAATCACAGAGCTTTATTAATGTACACTGTTCTCCACAATTCCTGGAACCTTCATTTAATCTGAACTCAAACAGCTTTTCAATCAAATATTTTCTACATTCTGCACATTCAGTAACTTCAGTAAGAGAACAGTCTGAACTGCAGCTCCGCACAGCCTCACACTGCTGCACACTAAATCACTAAACAATCACTAAAACAACAGTAATAATCACTGTTATTTAATAGAATTTAATAATACATTCAGTGGGGATTAAAATACTGCAGGCTAGACTTCAAAATTTATTTGAAAAAAATATTAATCCAATATTTGAGGGTTTTGAGAACACCAAGAAGTGATGAACTGATAACCAAGAAACTGTAATTGTTTATTTGCAGTAATTTCATGTTCCAAAACACATTATAGACCCATATAACACATTATTTTTCATGGTGTAAGTTGTTGTGAGTGAGCTTTACACATACAAGAATCATCAGTGCTATATTGTGATTAATATCATCTTTATTAAATAAAATAAAATGTTTTCCATCATACTATTCTAGGATTCTCTTCAAAAACTCCTCATATCCAAAACGGATGTACATACTTTTTTGGAACAGAACTCCAGAAGTTCTCTGTCTGAGATTTGATCTCCACTCCTGAAATATGATGAGTTCTGGATGTTACTGTGTAGAATCTCCTGCAGCTCTGATCTACACTTTTATTACAGTGAAGCATCATATTAGAGTCATTTTATACATTTATAAACACTCAGCTCAAAAAACTCAACTAAATATATATTAAATGGGACTGAATTTCAGATTCTATTAAACCTTAATCTTAATCCTAACACTGTAGATAAACATTATAATAACCTATTTATAGCATTTTATAATTTATTAACAGGATTATGATCTGTTATTAGAATTTACTATAATCTATTATAACATTATTATGATCTACATAATTTGTTAAAACATTATAATAATCTATTATATCGTTATTATAATCTATTGTAACATTACTATAATCTAAAATGATTATGATTTATCATAGAATTATTATAATCCATTTGAACATTATTATAATCTAACATTATAATTTATTATAACGTTATTAGGATCAATCATAGTATTACTGTTATAACATTCTTATAATCTAACACTATTACAATTTGCTATAACATTATGAAATTCTATTATAGCATTATAATAATCTATTATAACATTATAATAATCTCTTATAACAGTTTTGTAATCCATTATGACATTATTGTGATCCTTTATACATTATCATAATCTATTATAACATTATGATCATTCATTATGACTTTATTATAATCTAGAGCTATAAATTGTTATAACATTATTATAATTTGTTATAATATTATTAAACTCTATTGTAGTATTATAATCTAGCCTTACATTATAATCTGTGGTCTTCAGTGTGTGTCTGAAGAGCTCTATAGACACTGTTAGCTGGTACGGATCTCTTGCTGTCCATCTGCTGTAGCTCTGTGAATTTCCCCTGTGGTGGGACTAATAAAGGAGGATCTGATCTGATCTGATCTGATCTGATCTGATCTCTCAGACCGGTGCTGGAGTGAGGAGCTGCTCTGTGTGTCTGAGTTATGAATATGATCAGTGTTCACGGATCTGGATCTGCTGACTGAGCGCCCTGAAGATCAGAGCTGAGAGATCCTCCGTTTTCACTCTGTGTCTGTGTTTGGGTCAGCGGATGTGTTTGGGTCAGTGGCTGTGTTTGGGTCAGTGGCTGTGTTTGGGTCAGCGGATGTGTTTGGGTCAGTGTCTGTGTTTGGGTGAGTGTCTGTGTTCGGGTCAGTGTCTGTGTTTGGGTCAGCAGCTGTGTTTGGGTCAGCGGCTGTGTTTGGGTCAGCGGCTGTGTTTGGTTCAGCGGCTGTGTTTGGGTCAGCGGCTGTGTTTGGGTCAATGGCTGTGTTTGGGTCAATGGCTGTGTTTGGTTCAATGGCTGTGTTTGGGTCAGCGGCTGTGTTTGGGTCAGTGTCTGTGTTTGGGTCAATGGCTGTGTTTGGTTCAATGGCTGTGTTTGGGTCAGCGGCTGTGTTTGGGTCAGTGTCTGTGTTTGGGTCAATGGCTGTGTCAGTGTCTGTGTTTGGGTCAGTGGCTGTGTTGGGTCAATGGCTGTGTTTGGGTCAGTGGCTGTGTTTGGGCCAGCGGCTGTGTTTGGGTCAGCGGCTGTGTTTGGGTCAGCGGCTGTGTTTGGTTCAGTGTCTGTGTTTGGGTCAGCGGCTGTGTTTAGGTCAGTGTCTGTTTTTGGGTCAGCGGCTGTGTTAGGGTCAGCGGCTGTGTTTGGGTCAATGGCTGTGTTTGGGTCAGTGTCTGTGTTTGGGTCAGCGGCTGTGTTTGGGCCAGTGTCTGTGTTTGGGTCAGCGGCTGTGTTTGGGTCAGTGTCTGTGTTTGGGTCAGCGGCTGTGTTTGGGTCAGTGTCTGTGTTTGGTTCAGTGTCTGTGTTTGGGTCAGCGGTTCTGACCAGATCCGAACAGCGTCACTGAGACTCCGTGTTTGAGCTCTGAGTTCCGCTCTAATCTCTCCTGATACTCCGCAGCACCAAAGCACAGAGCTCTGGAGTCAAATTAAAGCCAGCCTGTCCGCAGCGAGCTGAGGAGCCATGGTTCTGCATGGACGGTGTGCAGGTCAACGATTATCTGACCTCAGTGTGCGAGTCTAAAACACAATCAGACCATCAGTGAGCGCGGCTCTGAGTGTCTGATCACAACTACATAATCACCCTCACCATTACAGAGAGTGAAAACACATGCAGAGGCTCCACTTCAGCTCAGCGGCCCCACCTCTCTCTGTCTCTCTCTCTGTGTCTCTGTCTCTCTCTCTGTCTCTCTCTCTCTGTGTCTCTGTCTCTCTCTCTGTCTCTCTCTCTGTCTCTCTCTCTCTGTGTCTCTGTCTCTCTCTCTGTCTCTCTCTGTCTCATTCTCTATCAGTCTCTCTGTTTCTGTCTCTCTTTTCTCTCTCTGTCTCTTTCTGTGTCTTTCTCTCTCTCCCTCTCCCTGTCTCTGTATTCTGTCTCTCTCTCTGCTCTCTCTCTCTCTCTCTCTCTCTCTCTCTCTCTGTCTCTCTCTCCCTCTTACTCTCTCTCTCTATATATCTCTCTCTGTCTCTCTCTCTCTGTATCTCTCTCCCTCTTACTCTCTCTCTCTATATATCTCTCTCTGTCTCTCTCTCTCTGTATCTCTCTCCCTCTTACTCTCTCTCTCTATATATCTCTCTCTGTCTCTCTCTCACACTCTCTGTATCTCTCTGCCTCTCTCTCTCTCTTTCTCTGTCACTCTGTATCTCTCTCTCTCTCTGTCTCTCTCTGTCTCTCTCTCTCTCTCTCTCTCTCTCTCTGTTAGACTTCAGTTCCAGTCTGTTACCTCCACTTTGACTAAACACATCTCTGAAGGCTGTAGGCTGGAGGAGGAGGAGGAGGAGGAGGAGGTTCTGCAGGACTCTGAGCTTTGCAGCTTCCCAAACTGAAACCAGGCCGATCTGGAAGATCAAACAAATCATGTTTTTTATCCTGTTTTTTTTAGTTAATCATCCAGACAACATAATTGAGCTCTAATAGATCAAAGATGTAAAGAGGGTTTTCTGCTATGTGATATTCTTCATTTCTAGTTTGAAAAGAGCCCCAAAATGTTCTGTACTAATGCAGATTATCAGAAGATGAAAGGAGAGATTTAAATACTCTTATTATTATTTTCATCAGTTAAACCCAAAATAGATACAAACGAGTTCACAGCACTTTGGAACGGGACCCTGGAAGTTCTCTGTCTGAGACTTACCTTCACTTTTAGAACAATGACAAACTGTATAATACACTCTTATAAGAGGGTTCTTCAAGGGTTCTTTAGTAAAGAAAATGGTTCTGTATAGAACCATGAACACTCAAAGAACCCTTTGCATGATTAAAGGCTTCTTCAGACTGATGGAGAATGTGCTGTAGATGGTTCTATATAGAACCTTTTTGAAAAGGGTTCTTTATAAACTGTTAAAAACACTAAAAAATTCCTGGTCAGTTCAACCTAAAAAATGACTTCATGTTGTAACTTTTCAAGTTTTATCCAGACTATATTAACACTGTCAATCAACGATTCTTTTAATCACTGATTTTTTGAGTTGAATAAAACTAGTTAATTTGTTTCTTCCTTCCACATGAAGTAAATTTTGTAAGTTCCTTTTGTTCACAGTGTAGCACCAAAGGGGTTCCACTGCTGTTACAAGCCAAACAATCCTATTTTGGTACTATATAGAACCTTTCTGCTAAAAATGTGTAATATAACTGATTATAAACTGTAACTGATTATTTATAAGACACTGTAAAAAGTGTCTCATCAGTTCAACCTAAAAAAATTACTCCATGTAGTAACACGAAATTAAACTAGTTTCATTCAGCTCAAAATTCCATTAATTGAATTGTTCATTCAAAATATTAATTTAGGTTGAATAAAACTATGAAGTGTGTTTTTAGGTTAAACTGACAAGCCATTATTAAAGTGTCATTTCTGGATAAGTGAAGAATTTTGTTCCAAACTACATTATAGACCAATTTCAAGAATTGTTTTTGTTATAAGTTGTTAGCCTCTTCCAAAACTCCTCACCCAAAATAGATGTACACACTTTTTTGGAACAGAACTCTTGAAGTTCTCTGTCTGAGATTTGACCTTCACTCCTGGAATAAAGGTTCTGGACGTTATCAGAGCTTCATTCCTGGTCCTATTTAGAACCATGTACATCACATTCTCCATCAATCTGAAGAACCATTTAATGATGCAAAGAACCCATTAATCATGCAAAGGGTTCTTTGAGTACTCATGGTTCTACATAGAACCATGTTCTTTACTGAAGAACCCTTAAAGATCCATAATTTTTTACAGTGTAATTCTAACACTGTAGAGCTGACAGCTTGTTAACATTTAAAGCATCTGTTGATTATTTATTGCAAATTCTCAAAATAAAGTGACTAAGAACATTATTATACTCTATTACAACATTATTATACTCTATTACAACATTATTATACTCTATTACAACAATATTATACTCTATTATAGCATTATGAGAATCCATTATAACATTATTGTAATCTATAGTAATGGATGATGTAATGATGACGTATTCAGAGCTTAGATACTGGATTCTGTTCTGATATAGTTAAACCCTAAGCATTAATAGAGGCGGTAATAAGCTAAATATATACACAGTCATCATTCATAGGGTACTGTCTATTGGGAGGAGTCTGTCCTGAACCCTGACCCCTCATTTCTGACCACTAACTTTTTGATATCTTTTAAAGTTGAAAGATTTAGATTTATATTCAGTTAAATTTTTACATAAAAGCTTGTTCATCACTACTGAAACACAAAGCGTTCTAGTCTATCTAGTTAATTTAGCCACGCCCCTGCATTTTAGAGCAGGAAGTGAGGCTGCATCCCTGTCCCTCATGGCCACATGGTGAGCAGTTAGATCCTGCTGTTTTGAAGTAAATCTGTCCCGAAGTCTGAAATCAGTGCGGAACATTAAGAATCGTCATATTTTCTGCAGTTCAGCACTTTTTAGTGTTTTAATGTAAAATATGATGATTTTCTGTGTGAACAGCTGTTCAGAGCTGTGTTTGCTGGTCTGTACTGGCTGAGTTTCTGAGCTCAGAATGAGCTAAATGTAACACGACAGAATGACGCAGATGCTTGCAGATAAAAAGTGACTGAGAGGCTTTACTAGTGCAAACAGAACCCACTATCGTAGTCAGGTCACAGGCAATGGTCAAATCCAGAAAAGACAATAAACACAAAAACACAAACATCCAGGCGAACAGTCCAAAAGGGATCAGGCAAAAGGCAGGTCAAAAAACAAGGCAAAATGGATCAGAACAGGAATAAACAATCAGAAATAACGCTCAGTAGCTCTGCGGAAAGAAGCAATACCTCGCAAAGAATCTATCTACAAGCCTGGGCTTTAAACTAAACTAATCAAAGAAGAACAGGTGTTACTGATCAATACTCTGGGGAGCTGGAGTGCGGATTGGAGCGTGAGAGTGAGGCTGGAGTCACATGATCACTGGGAGATTGAGTCCAGAGAGAGTTCAGAGCCAAAGGGAGTCGTGACACTAAAATTGTCACCGAAACAGTCACTACTGAAACAGTCACTACTGAAACACTTGGTAAAGTTTGGTAGAGTTATGATTGTTTTAGAATGTTCCGTCATTAGTTTTAATAAAAACAATCATAATTCAGGTTTACAGTCACTCAGAGCAAAAGTCTGAAGTCTGAGATTGGTTAAAGTCCCAGATGTGTTTCAGCTCTGACTCTGACTCAGTTCAGTAGAATCATCCACATGTAACTGTTTCTTCCCGAGCTCTGAATGGACACTAATGAGGTTGATGTGGTCGGAGCTTGGCGTGAAGGTTTGTCCCTCTGTTAGCGTTGTGGCTAAAGCTAACTCTCTCCAGCTCAGACTGAACAGAAGCTTCGCTAACGAGCCGACAGCTGATTCACTGACAGCTCAAACTGAACAGGTCCTGCTGAGTTAATGTGTCAGAGCTGCTCTTCAGGCGCTTCTCTCACAGCACATCAGGCGCTCTGTACTCACAGCATTTATTAGGAGAAATATTTCAGCTGAAATGTTTTAAATATTTGTGTGAAGTGTTTTATTATCATGTTACACAACACTGAGGAAACAAACTGGCACATATAAAAAACAATCACCTGGATTAGTTGTTCCCTCCAGCTGCAACAGGAACATAAAAGTAAGCAATATTGCGAGAATAAAGCGCATAAAAATAAACAAACAATGCCCAACCTTTTAAAATGAATCCCACCTGTATAACAAACAGCTGGAGCAGCGTCTGCAGCCTCTGAACACAGAGCAGTCGCACATTATCGTTAATCCCACACGTCTCCACAGGCAGAGCAACAAACCGACACCATCTGAGCTCAGAGCTGCTGAGCTTGTTATTCTGTGAAGCCCTGTTGGAGGAGAAAAGCACTTAAACCTTAGGGTAAATTCCTATTTACTCAAGCTCCCTAAATTGGCCAGTGGTTGGACGTTGTCCAGGTAAATGCCAGCGCAGGAGAAGGTCAAACACAAATCAGTAAATCTGAAAATTGAACACAGTCATCAGGTCAAATGTTTACCACTGCACTAATGGAGAATAACAGACTGATTTAAATGTGGCTTTTCATTGCTGGTGAGCAAACAGCCAAGAGCTTGTTGCAGTTTTATGGATAAACATGAAAACACTGCTGTGAGTCAGAGGCTCCGCCCCATGACTTCCTTCCACTTTGATCTTCAGGCCAGTTTGTTTACATCATCTTTAAACTGTACACTGAGCTAAGAAAGGAACTAGACAGCTGCTTTCATGGAGTCCAGATACCTGGACTCTGTACTATCGACTCCATATTCCATACTACATACTCTGTACTGTGTAATCTATATTCTGTACTCTGTAATCTATACCCTCTACTCTGTAATCTATATTCTGTACTCTGTAATCTATACCCTCTACTCTGTAATCTATATTCCGTATTCTATAATCTATACTCAGTAGTCTATACCCTCTACTCTGTAATCTATATTCTCTACTCTATACTCTATAGGGTATGCACTTTGCACAAGGACACAACCAGGACCACCCAGTCAGTCCCAGCATTGTAACCCATGACCTTTCAGTTCCTGGCTCACCTCTCCTACCACCAGGCTACTGGCCGCCCCACCACCCACTCTGGGCTCTATACTTTGTATTCCACACTCTGTACTCTGGAATCTATAAGATGTACTTTCTACTCTATACTCTATACATACTGTACTGTATGCTCTGTATTCCATACTCTGTACTCTAGACTCTTTATAGTATACTCTCTAGTTTGTACTCCATACTCTTTATAGTACACTCTATAGTTTGTACTCTATACTCTGTACTCTATAGTATATCCTGTAGTTTGTACTCTATACTCTTTATAGTATATCCTGTAGTTTGTACTCTATAATCTTTATGGTATACTCTATAGTTTGTATCCATACTCTTTATAGTACACTCTGTAGTTTGTACTCTAGTTTGTACAGAACCTCAGCTGTAGTTTGCAATATGCCACTGTGGGTTTACCACAATCCCGCTGTTTGACATGTTACAGTGGACTAAAATATACATCAAAATGCCTTCAGGGTCCTCGTTTAAAAGCTGTTTGGACAAATGAGACAGTAATTAACCTGTACCAGAGTGACAGAATGAGGGAAGTGTGGAGAAAAGGGCCAATCTGTGATCTGAACATATGACTTATATAAAACCTGGTTTCTCAGGCACGTCTATTTATTTATTGATGATGAGCAACTGAACTCTGAAGTGTACAGAAGCATCAGAGTTGCTCACTTTTAGCCAGCTGTCTTTAAGTGGTGGGTAGAGCTTCATCTTGCAGCACATCAATACAAAACACAACACTGGAGCAGCTCTGGAGTTTATCAGGGCCAGCAGAGTGGAATGTTCTGGACCAGCTGAATCAATCACCTGACCTGAAACACACTGAGCACACAGCTCCCTCACACAACACACGGCGGAGGGTAAAAGAGAAACAAGCAGGAATTCAAACTGCTGGCAGAGCAGCAGCAGAGAGGATACCCAGCGTGCGGTCATTACAGTACAGGTTATTTAGTTACTTTATTATGGATCTCTAACGTGGGCGACTTTATTTAAAAAGGCTGTAATTTCTACATGTAGCTGCACAGACAGACCCATTAAAGCTGATATTCATTTCGCATCATTTCATTGTCACATTGTGACAACAACAGTCATCTCACTGTCTGATTAACTGGACTGGACTGGACACGCACGTATTTAGATTCCTCACAAGAAAGTGTATTTAGATAGCACACTCATTTAAAGTGCTTTACAAAGAGAAAATACAGAGACAGTTCAAATTATAGTTTAAAAGGTGTTGGAGAATAAACGTTAAAACATGATTAAAATAACATGTCATTGAGTGTCATTAGAGGAACATGAAAATGAGTGTCATTAGAGGAGAGAAGAGCAGTAGAGCTAACAGTGTTTAAACTGAGCTGAAAGCTGCTCTAACAGGATCGTTTTCAGGCTGATTTAAAGTGTCCAGTGTCGGGATCTTCTAATGCTCTCTGTCCACTGGGTCCATTTTAGAGCAGGATAGTATCTAAATGCTGCTTCTCCACGTTTAGTCTTCACCTTCGGCAGGACTGACCGACCAGTTCCTAATGATGTGAGGGTTCTGCTCAGCTCGTATCGCTGCAGCAGGTCAGATAAATACGCTGCTCCTGACCATTCAGACATTCATACAGAAAGTGGTTCTATTTGGACCATGAACACTCAAAGATCCTTTTGTAAGATTAAAGGGTTCTTTGCAAGGTGAAATGGTTCTCAAGACTGATGGAGAATGTGCTGTAGATGGTTCTATATAGAACCTTTTTAAAAAGGGTTCTTGTATTGTTCAATAAGATAAGATAAGATAATCCTTGATTAGCGCCACAGCGGGGAAATTCACAGAGCTACAGCAGCAAAGGGAGAACAAGGCACTCAGGAACAGAGTAACAAGAAGAGAATTAACAAACAACGTAATTAACCTTATTAATAACTTAACGGGATTACAGTTTGTGTCTTGTTGCTGTATAGATAATATATATATTACTAAAGATAAAGATAACAAATATAAACTCTATCCTTCACAAAGGTTAACAATATAAACAATTATGAATAAAAAAGCAAGAAATATTTACACTGTAGGGATATTTTACCCCACTTTTAAAAAGAAAAGACTAAAGAATCCTTGAAGAACCATCTTTTCAAGTGTGCAGATCTTTAAAAAGACAAAAACCTCCACACAATTCTACACAAATCTACACACGAAGGAGTGTTTATTAACTCTGACTGAGCTGGTGTTTTAATGAAACCTGAATGTAAACAGATTTATTAGCCCTGAAAACTGAGGAGACTGACAGCTTTACAGTAAAGTTTACAGCTTTAATAATCACAGAACCTTGAACACAGAAAGTTTTCCACACCGTCTACTTTACCCTTTAACACCCAGTCTGATTAATCATACAGAACGCTGTGTATGTAATTACAGTGTTATTAAGCAGTATAATTTTTGAGTTATTACTCCATCCTGGAACTGAGATCACAGTAACACTTAGCGTGTGATTTTAAATCAGCTTAACATACATTACAGAATAAACTTCAATGGGTTAACAAAATAGTTTTCCCTTTAACTTTAGAAAGCAGATCTGCAGCATATTCAGATCAATAAACTTTCTTTGTTTTATTTACCTCATTTTATAGTTCATAAGAATATTATAAATCTATTATTGTATCTGTTATAGACGGTGGTTAACACTCTTATAGAGGCCTAAACTGTGGATGTTCTTGTGTTTTTATATGTGTAGCTCAGAGAAATGAGTCTGAGAGATGATCGGTTGTTGATGCTCTTATAGAGGTTGAGGTTATAGAGTTGATAATGAGGTTATAGAGTTGATAATGAGGTTAGTTCATAATGAGGTTATAGAGTTGATAATGTTTTTCCAGGCAGAGTGGAGTTGATTACAGTGCTGACACAGCAGCCAGCAGGGGGCTCAATCAGCAGCTCTGAGCTGAGTGAGGGTCAAACAACAGACAGCAGAAACACAGAGGAAACACTAGCGTTCACAGTGTTTATCACATTTACAGTGATTACACCACATCTGACTGAATGGCAGGATTACAGAGTCAAACACAGCATTCAGGAGGAAACAGATCTCAGACGTTTAATCCAGTGACGTTAAATCTGCTGAGCTTCAGATTCTCCAGAGCTCACAGAGTGGAAATCCTGGAAAATGGAACATCTAGAGTTTTTAGAACTTCAGCGTTCCTCAGAGAACATGTTCTGTGAATTAGTCCCAGGCCTGCATATGTTACACACTCATTTAAATGTGATATTAATAATAATTTGTATTTGTAGTAGTTATAATAATAATAATAAAAATAATAATAATAATGATAATAATAATAATAATAATAATAATAATAAAAGGTTCTGACTTGTAACAGCTATTTTAGAAGGTTCTTTCAAGAACCACATAAAGACTCTTACATTAAAAGGTCCTAAACTGGACCTGTTTGCATCCACGTCTCTCTCACTGTGGTGAGAACCTTCAGTTTAACTGCACCAGATTCTGCTGTAATTCTTACGTTTTGAAACATGTTAAAAGTCCCGTCTCGCCTCCAGACTTTTATTTTATTTTTACAATATAAAAACTTTACTTACTGAACTTCATCACTGGGAGAGAAACGTAGGGCAACTCATTTAAACACACAGTTGGAGCTTAAAGGGCACATTTTTATTGTTTGTATATTTGGGGAACCTGCACAGAACCTTTATTCTGACAATGCGGAGAACCATTTAACCATTTTACCATGTGAAGAACCATATGGAGGTGTTGCCTTCACTGAAGAACCTTAGAGGAAGTGCTTTTTAAGTGTGCAGTTAAATGTGTGAATCTAAAATTATATATAATAATTTATTAATATTCCGTTTCTCACTGATTCGGAACTTTTAGGGTTCCTGTACGAACATTTATAATAAAAGTCCGGTTCTTTCTCTGTGTGTCTGTGTGTGTGTCTGTGTGTGTGTGTGTGTGTGTGTGTGTGTACACGCATGCGTGTGTGCGTATTGTCTGTGTGTCTGTGTTGAGGGGGGGATTGGTGGGGGTGGTCCGCCCCTGCTCAGCGTTAGCCCTTCACCCTTCAAAATCAGACTACAAAAGTCCGTCCAGTGCTGGTGTTCCCTCACAGCGGCAGCGAAAGGAACACAGAGAACCTCAGCCGCAGGAGAACAGGAACCTCTACCAGCTCAGCAGACTCGGCTGAGTCTAGAACATCTCCGCTTTAACTTTGACCACCAGAACCGAGTGGAGGACAGTTTACTGCGGAGACGAGGACGAGAAGGACAAGCAGGACAAGCAGGACGACGAGGACGAGCAGGACAGGCAGGACGGGCAGGACGCTTAGCTGGAGGACGAGAGCAGATTGTGGGGTAAATAGTGTCCAAGTTTGGAGCCTCTGAGCTTTAAACGCTTCTGGAATGTGAAAGTTCTTCAGGCAGAACCAGAGCAGAGATCCTCACTCACAGCCACCCTGGACACGAACTGTACTGTCCACTATGGTCCAGCAGAGATGAGTATAGCTGTGCTCTCAGAAAGGAAGCGTTACCAGCAGCACGCTTCGTATTTAATCTGTAAACACTCACAGCTGAACAGGGATTAAGTTTAAACATCCTGCTCAGTGGAGAATCTCCATCTCCGCTCAGTCCTGCGAAGTCCAGGACTAAACTTAATCCCCTGACCGAAAAACTGACCCTAGAGTTAAGATTAAAGAAGGACTCTGTGCTGTTTTAACTTGTCTGTTCTGAGAGTTTGGACAGAATGAATGAAGGTCAGTGATCAATCAGAGATCACAGGGGAATTTATTCAGACACTCCAGTTAATTTAATGAGAATTTATATTTATTATCATACAAATCTGATTTGCATTAACCCCATTTTTAAAATTGTAATTTGTTTTTATTTACACTGCTACAAAACAGGCCTTATGTCTACAGCATGGATTAACTGATTAATAATTAATGAACTCTGAGGCTTATTACACTGTAAAAGTGGCTCATCAGATCAGCCTAAAAGAATTACTTCATGTGGTAAAAAGAAACTGAACTAATTTTATTCGAATGAAAAAATTACAGTGATCAAAAGAATCATTCAGAGTGTTTATTAATGTTGAATAAAACTAGTTAATTTACTTGTTACTACATGAGGTCATTTTTAGGCTGATCTGATGATAATGAGCCATTTCTACAGTGTATTCAGTAACTGCAACACAGACTGGCTGTATTTTTAGGCCGTGTGCATAAAGTTTTGGAGCTGGACATTTCAGTAAATAGTGACGTGTTGAGTTTTGTGAAGTCGCACCAACATTTTATTACACTGTACAGTTAAAAGTGAAGCAGTGCAGATGTGCAGTTTCTGCTTTTATGAGGTTTAAATTGATGCAAAATATTAATTTTGTTTATTTAAACTATTTATTTTGCTTTGAACTTTTCATTTGAGTTGAACAAAAGCAGTTGAACTGCTTGTCATCATGTAAAGTTGTTTCTTTCAGGTTGAGCTGATGAATCATGTTTTACAGTGTTCTGCTGAAAGGTCAGTCTGATCTGTAGATCATCTGCCTGTATTTAATGTTATTTACTCTGTACAGATGACTAAAGCACCTCAGCTCAGAGTTTAACTGTCTGATCTCCGTATCTGAGTAAACTGAGTGTCTGAGTGACTCAGACAGGAGATCCGAGCTGTGGGTGTTTGAGGAGACGCTGAGGTTCTGAGCGACTCTGTCTGTGTTTGTTCAGACGCAGGAGGATCTAAAGATGAACTCACGGCTGCTGCTGTGCTGTTTGGTGTTCTGCTCGGCATGCTGGGAGACAGTGAAGCCACACATGCTGATGGAGGAGCTGAACAGCTCCAACCTGACCACCACAACCAGCTTCCAGAACCAAACCCACTCCCCCGCCATCCTCATAGTGGGTACGGCTCCTTCTCTCTCTCACTCACTCACTCACTCACTCACTCACACAGGGCTTTATTTCAGGTCAAAGGTCTTTAGTGTCGTTTACTCAAAGTGCAGCAAAACTCTCACTTATATTTCCTACAAACTACAGACCCCCTGCTGAAAAACCCACAGAACCCAGTCAGTAATGTGTTTTAAATGTGTCGATTTCACAGTGTAAAGGGTCCTAATGGTTCAATCGGGAATGTGTCCAGTACAAACCCTCACCCTGCACTGTTTAGTTTATTGCTTCATTTTTTTATCCGTTTTTATCTGAATACTCACGAATACTTACTATCTTCGGTCTGTTGTGCATAAAAAAAAACAAACAAAAAAGAAAGGAAAATGGCTGATACTAAATGCATCCGATGGGTTCCTAATGGGATCTAAAGGTGTTCTGCAGGAAACTGTGAGTGAAACCAATAAGCCTATTCCCATTAGAAGGCAAAACCATTAAGTTTTAACCCTACTGGTTTTTAAAGGTACTTTTTCAGCAGGAAATAAATAAACACCATAAAATAAGATATACTGCACTATAAACATCTGCTAAACAGGATTAAACACAGGACAGTATTATATACCACCCTGTGTAAACGTTCTAGGCACCTAAGACTGGGTCTCACTTTATTTGGATAGTCCACTATAGATCATCTATAGATGGTCAAACTGTTAACAAACTATCTGTTACAACTCTAAATAGATTCTAAACAGTGGTGGGGTGAGGGTGAGGGTGAGGGCTAGGACCAGGGTGAGGGTTGGGTTTAGGTTTTGTGTTGAGGTTAAGGTTAGGGTTAGGATTAGAGCAGGTTTAGAGGTAAAGAGCATTATGGTTAATTTAGTAGATATTTAGTTCAATGTAACTTGAAATTAAATGAAGTATCTACAAATCAAATAAAGTGGACGATGCAAATAAAGTGTTACTTAAGATTGTTAAATCACTGCAGTGAGGAAGGAACACAGAAGAGGCAGCTTTCACTCAGAACTGACTCGGCTGCCGGAGCACAAGAGAGGAGAATCCCTCTTATTTCGGGAGGGAGGAAATGTGCCCTTTACACCTCCAACACGGCCGTAACTGTTACAGAATCCCACCAGGGTTTTTACCAGGAGTTCACATAAACACCACACACCTGAAAATGAGACTGAAAACCTTTACTATGGTTATAAGAACTTCTACACATCTTAAAATTTCCCCCATAACTCAGTGTGTGAGATGTAATCAGAGAGATTCAGAGTGGTTTGGTGTGAAATGGTTCAGATGTCTTTACAGTGGTGGTGATGGGATCCAGGGGTCGCCATGACTACAACACAAATATAGACATTTTATTTACTATCCAGAACCACCAGTGAACCTACACGAGTCTTCTGAGTCTATATGGAATGTTGATGATGGAAAATAGTGGAAAATCTGAAATAATAAGTTTTCTTTGGGGACTATTTTTCCTCACAGCTCCCTGCATGTATCCCTCCACCATGAATGGAGTTTAAGTTCTCTAAACTATCATAAAACAGCGTCTCAGTCATCAGGCAGTGAATTCATAACCATTTCATGTAGGAACTTTCTGTGAGGGAGCTTTTAGAGGTGGACGTCTGGTTCCTCTCACCACCACCAAACCACTCTAATAGACTCTTTTTGCCTCTCAAACATGTATTTATGCAGAATTTTTGAAAAATAAGTGGAGTTCCCTTTACATCCCAGCTGAGCATGAGCAAAGTATCACAGGAAGTGTGCTCTGACACCACATTACAATAATATATATGTATATATATATATATATATATATATATATATATATATATATATATATACTGTCAGTAGGTGTTTCTTTGATTGAGTAAATACAAACAATATTAATACAATACGTATTGATTTTACATGTGTGTGTTGGTTTAATCACTTCCTGCTCTGAGGAAGATCAGATTTACAGTCAACATCCAACACTGCATCTAATCAATCATTAAATTATCAGAAGATAATGAACAAATCTATGAGGTGTCTGGAGAACCTGTTCTTCTAATCTACATATTCAGAGCTTTGCTGAAAACAACACATTACTACGGTATTTATTAGGGATGCATTGATAATGATGCTGGTATCAGACGTCTGATACTGCGCTCATTCACTCAAACTCCTAAAGCTGATTTATTTATTTATGAAGGTTATGATACCAGCTGATACCGTGTGGCGTAAGACGAGTGTAGCTGCTGCGCTAATGAACAGGCGACTCAGGCAGGCAGTGATGGAGACAGACGTGTTTCTGACGCTGTGTCTCTCGGACACAAAGTCATCGGTCAGTTTAACCCTTTAAATGTCCAGGACTCACCAGCAGGCCCAGAGTTTTATTACACACTTCTATAATCTAAGAAAACCTCAGCCAGTTTGCACCAAAGTCCCTGTAGTTACTAAATAATCAGCCTTACCGTCTGTATATCAGAATCAGAACCAGATTCAGAATCAGTTTATTTCTCCAAGTGTGTTACACACACGAGGAATCAGTCTCAGTGAGTCAGCATGTATGACAGTAACACACTGAACAGACCAGACAAACACAGACTGATAACAAGGATTTAACAAATACAGTAACAACACAGTAAATAGAATAGAGAATAATAAAGTGATGGAGGAGCTAAAGAGAACTGCGAATATCTGGACAAATGCAGGTCTGACGACCTATACCATAAAAACTATTATATACAGAATATTACAGATTGATATGAACATCTGTACAGCTGTGTAAATAATCCTTCTGTTCAGTGGAGTTACTGTAATACAGTAAGTAGGTTTGATGTACTGCTGGATGATATGACTGCTAATCAAAATCTCGCTTAATTGAACATTTTACCTCGATTACGATTAATGAACAATTTTGTTTTGTTATTTGTGTTTTTTGCAAACTGACAAAGTTTGTACTGTAAACGTGCTCAACTTTTAAAGCTGGGATTTTTTAATGAAAGGGTGCATATCTTTGTGATTTTAAAATAATTGAACGAAACACACAGATGGTTATTTATAGAATATTTCAAAGCATTGATATCAAAGCACACATCGTTTGAAATGAAAACGTCACATTTTAGTTTTAATGTAAAAAGCAAGTAAATAACTTTCATTTCTTACAAACAGAAGTTATCTTAAATTTGCCGTGTGGAAAGTAGAAATAACGTATCTCTTGGAAATAAATATTATTTTTTAAATATTGCCCTGTGAAAGGTAGAAATGTAGTGCAAAGAAAGGGTCCATCGTCCTGCTTGACCCGAGATCAGATGTGGCTGCAAAGTGTATGCTTTGCAGCTGTCCTATTACAACACGTTATGTCCATGTTGGGCACCGCAGGGGTGCAGTTGCGATGGCTCAGTGTCTCCTAACGAGGGTTTTAACAAGGTGTTTAAACTCAGTGTAGCTATGGGAGCCATAATCTTCACAATGTAGTAGGAAACGGCATCAGTCATTCTTTCCATCTTCTTGAATCCTTTTATTATTGTGTCGCTTTTGTAAACGTTGGTGTTATTGACAGCTGCTTTGCGGAGACACTTGTTGCTGAGCACTTGTCAGTTTTTCTGAGCGATGTTCATATTCGGTAACGTGACTGCGCTCCAAGTGTTGAAACAGGTTGGTGGTGTTACCATTATTCGCTGAAACTGTTTACATTTGACTTCTTTCTGCTCAGTGTCACATTCACTAAAGCCAAACAACAGACACGGCATTTCTCTTTGGTACAAGCTGCTTGAGTTGCTCAGCTGGCTGGTGTTTAAGTTTTCATGTCACAGACTGGACGGGGCGGAGACGCGTGACTACATGCACGGTAGTATGTTTTAGGGGGACAGGACACGAACCGACATGGGCAGGATTACGTCAGTTAGAGGTTCTAAATGTCGTTTGGATTCATTTTAGATTAAATGCCCAGCCCTGGTTTGATGGTTTAGTTAAAGTATACAGTGTGAGTGTCCACTGAGGTTAATGATCTACAGCTCTGGGAAAAAAACTGTTAGCATGTCTGGCTGAGCTGGTTTTGATGTTCCTGATGGTACCAGAGGGGCGTGTCTGGACGAGATGATGTCCAGGACACTTTTATGCAACTTTACTCTGTTTGACTGAGTAGAATATCGAGATATAAACATTAATATGGTGATTTTTCTGTAACTCTGGCTGTAGAGAGACCGAACTGTCCTACCGTGAACATCAGCGCCTGCTTTATCTTCAGCGCTCAGTGTTAGCAGCGCTGCTCAGCGTCTCAGTGTGTTTGCTCAGTACTCGGTTATTCTGAGTGAATCAGCTTTATTGATAACGGTCTGTAGACAGAGTGTCTGTAGAGGCTGCGTTTCCCGTAGCAGGTCAGTCAGACGGAGCGTTTCGTACAGTGTGAGTTTATAAATCATAGCTTTGTCTGAACACGATGGTCTATTAAACGGACAGTGAGAGTCACCAAAGAACAAGATCTCTAACATCACACAGTGTCTGTCTGGCTTTAGAGGACATTCAGCTACGGCTCAACCAGCCAATCAAACGACTCCAACAAGATGGAAAACCGGAAGCGTGAGCTCCTCGGATGCGTTAGACTCAGATGTGATTCCTGCTGTCGCTGTGCTGCTGCTGAAAGAGACAGATGAGGATCAAAACTATGAAACCTACTTTACTTACAGCTGTACAGAAGAGCTTTTCTGACAGGGAACTAAACCTCCACTGCAGCGCTGCTCGATCAGAGATCACTGATGTAGCAGAGCGAGATAACGGCCTTCATTAACATCAGGTCACTCAGTGTGGTCTCAGACTCGGTATCAGCAGGTACTAAAAAAATGCTCTCATACTCAGGCTATAAAAAGTGCTATTGGTGCGTCACTGGTGTTTATGTTTATCTGTATTTATTCTAATGTTATACAGTGTTTTTATTGTCAAACACATCCTGAATTAAATAATGTACTTATAGTTTTAATCAAATTTGATTTATATTCTCCACAATTGTTCAAATGACAAAAATCTCTGAAAATCTCAGGTTAGTCTGATCAGTTAGCAGTAGCTAGAACTAGAACCAAATGTGGAAACCAGCCGGAGCCAGAAGATCTAAGACAGGCCCCAAACCTGGCCAGCTTTAAACTCAGACTACAGACACTGTCTCTCTGTCTGTCTCTCTGTCTGTTTGTATGTCTGTCTGACTGTCTGTATGTCTGTCTCTCTGTCTGTCTGTCTCTTTGTCTGACTGTCTGTATGTCTGTCTGTCTGACTGCCTGTATGTCTGTCTCTCTGTCTGTCTGTCCATCTCTTCCTCTGTCTGTCTTGTCCGTCTGTCTATGTCTAATTTTTGCCTTTATTTGCTTTTGTATTTTCTTTGATGTGTGTAACGCGTACAGATTGTGTATGAACTTGTTTTGCGTTTCAGAAGATCAGATAAATATTTACTCATCTGTTTTCCTTTTTTAAGAGCTGTCAAAAACATCAAAGAAGGCCAAAAAGTCAGAGCAGAAACCACAAAAGGTTCGTTACTTAAATTATTTACAAAGTTTATAAAGCTGATGTTACATTTAAAAAATGATACACAAACAATAAACCACACACAAACACAAACCACACACAAACCGCACACAAACAATAAACCACACACAAACCACACACAAACAACAAACTGCACACAAACAACAAACTGCACACAAACACAAACCACACACAAACAATAAACCACACACAAACACAAACCGCACACAAACACAACACACAAACACAAACCGCAGACAAACACAACACACAAACACAAACCACACACAAACCACACACAAACACAAACCACACACAAACCACACACAAACAATAAACCACACACAAACACAAACCGCACACAAACACAACACACAAATACAAACCGCACACAAACCACACACAAACACAAGCCGCACACAAACCACACACAAACACAACACACAAATACAAACCGCACACAAACCGCACACAAACACAACACACAAATACAAACCGCACACAAACCACACACCAAACACAAGCCGCACACAAACACACACAAACACAAACGCACACACAAACACACAAACAACAAACCAACACACAAACGCACAACAAACTACACAAACACAAACTGCCACAAACACAAACACAAACACAAACCGCACACAAACCACACACAAACACAAGCCGCACACAAACCACACACAAACACAAACCACACACAAACGACACATAAACAAAAACACAACACACAAACAACAAACTGCACACAAACAACAAACTGCACACAAACACAAACCGCACACAAACAACAAACCGCACACAAACAACAAGCCACACACAAACATAAACCACACACAAACAACAAACACAAACTGCAACAAACAACACAAACTACAACACAAACTCAGACAAACCACACAAACTACATACCAACACACAAACCGCACACAAACTGCACAAAACCACATACAAACCACACACAAACTACATACCAACACACAAACCGCACACAAACTACATACTAACACACAAACTGCACACAAACTACATACTAACACACAAACTGCAGACAAACCGCACACAAACAACAAACCAACACACAAACTGCACACAAACTACATACCAACACACAAACTGCACACAAACTGAACACAAACTACATACCAACACACAAACTGAACACAAACTATATACCAACACACAAACTGAACACAAACTACATACCAACACACAAACCACACACAAACTACATACCAACACACAAACAGCACACAAACCGCACACAAACTAAATACCAACACACAAACTACAGACAAACCGCACACAAACTAAATACCAACACATAAACTGCACACAAACTGAACACAAACTACATACCAACACACAAACTGCACACAAACTACATACCAACACACAAACAGCACACAAACCGCACACAAACTACAAACCAACACACAAACTGAACACAAACTACATACCAACACACAAACTGCACACAAACTACATACCAACACACAAACTGAACACAAACTACATACCAACACACAAACTGCACACAAACCGCACACAAACAACAAACCAACACACAAACCGCACACAAACAACATATCAACACACAAACTGCACACAAACTACATACCAACACACAAACAGCACACAAACTGCACACAAACTACATACCAACACACAAACTGCAGACAAACCGCACACAAACAACAAACCAACACACAAACCGCACACAAACTACATACCAACACACAAACTGCACACAAACTACATACCAACACACAAACTGCACACAAACTACATACCAACACACAAACTACATACCAACACACAAACTGAACACAAACTACATACCAACACACAAACAGCACACAAACTACATACCAACACACAAACTACATACCAACACACAAACTGCACACAAACTACATACCAACACAAACTGAACACAAACTACATACCAACACACAAACTACATACCAACACACAAACTAAATACCAACACACAAACCGCACAAAAACTGCACACAAACTGAACACAAACTGAACACAAACTGAACACAAACTACATACCCACACACAAACAGCACACAAACCGCACACAAACTACATACCAATGCACAAACTGAACACAAACTACATACCAACACACTAACAGCACACAAACCGCACACAAACTACATACCAACACACAAACAGCACACAAACTGAACACAAACTACATACCAACACACAAACTGAACACAAACTACATACCAACACACAAACCGCACACAAACTAAATACCAACACACAAACTGCAGACAAACCGCACACAAACTAAATACCAACACACAAACTGCACACAAACTGAACACAAACTACATACCAACACACAAACTGAACACAAACTACGTACCAACACACAAACAGCACACAAACCGCACACAAACTAAATACCAACACACAAACTGCAGACAAACCGCACACAAACTAAATACCAACACATAAACTGCACACAAACCACACACAAACTACATACCAACACACGAACTGCACACAAACTACATACCAACACACAAACTTTACACAAACTACATACCAACACACAAACAGCACACAACCCGCACACAAACTACAAACCAACACACAAACTGAACACAAACTACATACCAACACACAAACTGCACACAAACCGCACACAAACAACAAACCAACACACAAACCGCACACAAACAACATACCAACACACAAACTGCACACAAACTGCACACAAACTACATACCAACACACAAACTGAACACAAACTGCACACAAACTACATACCAACACACAAACTGCAGACAAACCGCACACAAACAACAAACCAACACACAAACCGCACACAAACTACATACCAACACACAAACTGCACACAAACTACATACCAACACACAAACTGCACACAAACTACATACCAACACACAAACTGCAGACAAACCGCACACAAACTACATACAAACACACAAACTGCACACAAACTACATACCAACACACAAACTGCACACAAACTACATACCAACACACAAACTACATACCAACACACAAACTGCACACAAACTACATACCAACACAAACTGCACACAAACTGAACACAAACTAAATACCAACACACAAACCGCACACAAACTGAACACAAACTACATACCAACACACAAACTGAACACAAACTACGTACCAACACACAAACAGCACACAAACCGCACACAAACTAAATACCAACACACAAACTGCAGACAAACCGCACACAAACTAAATACCAACACACAAACAGCACACAAACCGCACACAAACTAAATACCAACACACAAACTGCAGACAAACCGCACACAAACTAAATACCAACACATAAACTGCACACAAACCACACACAAACTACATACCAACACACGAACTGCACACAAACTACATACCAACACACAAACTTTACACAAACTACATACCAACACACAAACAGCACACAACCCGCACACAAACTACAAACCAACACACAAACTGAACACAAACTACATACCAACACACAAACTGCACACAAACCGCACACAAACAACAAACCAACACACAAACCGCACACAAACAACATACCAACACACAAACTGCACACAAACTGCACACAAACTACATACCAACACACAAACTGAACACAAACTGCACACAAACTACATACCAACACACAAACTGCAGACAAACCGCACACAAACAACAAACCAACACACAAACCGCACACAAACTACATACCAACACACAAACTGCACACAAACTACATACCAACACACAAACTGCACACAAACTACATACCAACACACAAACTGCAGACAAACCGCACACAAACTACATACAAACACACAAACTGCACACAAACTACATACCAACACACAAACTGCACACAAACTACATACCAACACACAAACTACATACCAACACACAAACTGCACACAAACTACATACCAACACAAACTGCACACAAACTGAACACAAACTAAATACCAACACACAAACCGCACACAAACTGAACACAAACTACATACCAACACACAAACCGCACACAAACTGAACACAAACTACATACCAACACACAAACAGCACACAAACTACATACCAACACACAAACAGCACACAAACTGAACACAAACTGAACACAAACTACATACCAACACACAAACCGCACACAAACTACATACCAACACACAAACAGCACACAAACTGAACACAAACTAAATACCAACACACAAACAGCACACAAACTGAACACAAACTAAATACCAACACACAAACAGCACACAAACCGCACACAAACTAAATACCAACACACAAACAGCACACAAACTGAACACAAACTAAATACCAACACACAAACAGCACACAAACTGAACACAAACTAAATACCAACACACAAACAGCACACAAACTGAACACAAACTACATACCAACACACAAACCGCACACAAACTGAACACAAACTACATACCAACACACAAACAGCACACAAACTACATACCAACACACAAACAGCACACAAACTGAACACAAACTGAACACAAACTACATACCAACACACAAACCGCACACAAACTACATACCAACACACAAACAGCACACAAACTGAACACAAACTACATACCAACACACAAACAGCACACAAACCACACACAAACTACATACCAACACACAAACAGCACACAAACCGCACACAAACTACATACCAACACACAAACAGCACACAAACTGAACACAAACTACATACCAACACACAAACTGAACACAAACCACACACAAACTACATACCAACACACAAACTGTGCACAAACTGAACACAAACTACATACCAACACACAAACTGAACACAAACTACATACCAACACACAAACAGCACACAAACCACACACAAACTACATACCAACACACAAACTGCACACAAACCACACACAAACTACATACCAACACACAAACTGAACACAAACTACATACCAACACACAAACTGAACACAAACTACATACCAACACACAAACTGCACACAAACTACATATCAACACACAAACTGCAGACAAACTGAACACAAACTACATACCAACACACAAACTGAACACAAACTACATACCAACACACAAACAGCACACAAACTGAACACAAACTACAAACCAACACACAAACCGCACACAAACTACATACCAACACACAAACAGCACACAAACTGCACACAAACTACATACCAACACACAAACTGAACACAAACTACATACCAACACACAAACAGCACACAAACTGAACACAAACTACATACCAACACACAAACAGCACACAAACCGCACACAAACTAAATACCAACACACAAACTGAACACAAACTACATACCAACACACAAACAGCACACAAACTGAACACAAACTACATACCAACACACAAACTGAACACAAACTACATACCAACACACAAACAGCACACAAACTGAACACAAACTACAAACCAACACACAAACTGAACACAAACTACATACCAACACACAAACAGCACACAAACTGCACACAAACTACATATCAACACACAAACTGCAGACAAACCGCACACAAACAACAAACCAACACATAAACTGAACACAAACTACATACCAACACACAAACTGAACACAAACTACATACCAACACACAAACAGCACACAAACTGCACACAAACTACATATCAACACACAAACTGCAGACAAACCGCACACAAACAACAAACCAACACATAAACTGAACACAAACTACATACCAACACACAAACTGAACACAAACTACATACCAACACACAAACAGCACATAAACTGAACACAAACTACATACCAACACACAAACTGAACACAAACTACATACCAACACACAAACAGCACACAAACCGCACACAAACTACATACCAACACACAAACTGCACACAAACTACATACCAACACACAAACTGCAGACAAACCGCACACAAACAACAAACCAACACACAAACCACACACAAACTACATACCAACACACAAACTGCACACAAACTACATACCAACACACAAACAGCACACAAACTGCACACAAACTACATACCAACACACAAACAGCACATAAACTACATACCAACATAAGTCCAGTCTTGGGCTACATTGCGTGACTAAAGGCAAATTGGCTTTGGAAATGTTTTTAGTCTAGGGTTAGGCTTAATCTGGGTCTGAAACTGTACAGGCTTTACTGTGTATCAGGCAGCAGGTGGAGGATGTGAAGTGTATTTACTGTAGAAATGCTGTATTATATACGCTATACTGTATTATATACTCTATACTGTATTATATACTCTATACTATACAATTTATACTATTCACCATATTCAAGCAGTCAGAGCTGCACAGTAAATTCCACAGCATGGACACCACTCTGAAATTTCTTTGTGACCAGCTGGATTTAATGAACCCATAATGAATACAGTGTTACTGTCCATCGGTCTGTATATAATCTACTCTTATCTTGAATAATATTTACTCCAAACTAGACACTTCTGACTGATTTATCAGAGCATAATTACAGGTCTGTAATGTGAAAATCACCAATAATGACTAAATTAGTAGTAATTATGCTTTGATTGTGCACAATAAGAACTTTTTACATCTTGTTATGCAAATTATTGGGCATAAATGAATCACTTAAATAGGTTATAACTGCCAGCATTTGATGTCTAGGTTCTAGATAGTGTCAAGTTTATTACTTAAGAAGTAATAAGAGTCTAACGAGTTGTTCCACATTCTAAAGTGTGCTTCTTGTCATCTCTAATTAGAGAATAAAAAAGTTGTGCATCACAAATTTAGCACTTATTTATGATATTTTGACTACAAGAAATAGCAACTTTAAATATTCTGATGGTGCATGTTTTGGTTACAAAAATGATCTTTACTTTAGAACCTGAGACGAAAACATACTCTTGTTTGGTGTTTTCAGTCTAAAGAGCCGATGATACATTAATAATATAAATTAAGGTGATTAATTCATGCTGAATATTTTGAATAAAAGGTCTTATGCGCGTGTTCATTGTGCACCATCGATACACAGCTGTTACTAATCGCTGCTGTCAGAACAAAACCTCATATCTCCATTTCTGTCATTCCTGTCATCATGTTTGAAAATGCCTGTTTCTCTTTACATTGTGTGTAAATTTCATGATGAATGGACCAAAAGAAACGACCAAAAATGACTTGGAAAAAAATCTGGTTCCATTGACTTACATTAAAAGTAAAGTATGTTTTTCCTTCTCCTGTAAAGTTACCATTTTGGAGATACGAGGTTTTGTTCCCACAACAGTGTCATAAAGCATTTCACAGAACAGACCTGTGTTATACAGGTTCTTCCTGTACAGTCAATACGCTGTTTATGAACGTGTAATGCGCTTAGTTTTCACTGAATGAGTCCAGTTCAGGTCAGGAGCTCTCGCGCAGGGAGCCGCTCTCGCGCTCTGAACTCAGAAGGCTCTCGTGTGTGTCGTTGCAGACTAAGCTGGCGGGCCAAGTGAAGAGGCCGCCGCCCCCCCCGAACTGCACGCCGCTGTGGGGGAGCTGCAAGAGCCCCAACTCTGTGTGCTGTGAACACTGCGCCTTCTGCTCCTGCCGCCTGCTCAGGACCGTCTGCTACTGCCGCATGGGCTACCCGCGCTGCTGAGGCCTCATCATCACCATCATCATCACTATTATTATTATTATTAATAATGTGTTATTATTGATAACACATTATCATTATAAGACTGTTGTGTTCAGTGAGAATGTACAGAATCTATATGAAGCCTTTCTTATTTATTGTGAGCAAATGTGCACAGAGTGGGGAGCGGAGCGGTCAGAGGGGCTTTAACAGGACCACCCTCACTCAGAACTCATCACTAATTAACCCCTGTGTTCTGTTCACTTCATGAGACGTTTATCAGTGCAGATTTTGTTCTTACATCATGTTTTACAAAACAAAACCTTCCACAAATTTGCAAGACAGAATGTGAAAAAGACATGTATAAAAAACACAGCCTTCACAGAGAACACACTCAAATTAGTGCACAATTTCTCTTTATCTGAGTTTAACACATCAGAAAAATACATTTAAAAAATCAAATGTGCCATGAATTTCACACAGACCACATCTTATGCTTTATTTCCAATGTACTAAATTCAGTAAATACACAGTAATTGTGCATTAAAGTGTGTCTCAGTAGAGGAGTGTGTTCACTTATTCACTCTGATGACTGTATACAGATTTATACACAGTTTGTGCACCCCTGGTCAACTTCCATGTTGTGCATTCTGTACATTGTATATTTTTGTTTTTGCTTTTTCCCAAAGTGTTAAACTCAGAAAGTAAACAGGGATTGTGCAGAAAAATGAGCAGAGAAATGACACATTTGAGTGAGTAGAGGAGAAATAACTTATCAACACAGAACAGGGGTGTACAAACTTCTGCATAAGACTGTATACACACACACACTCACACACACTCACACTCACACACACCACTCACACACACACACACACACACACTCACACACACTCACACACACACACACTCACACACACACACAGCACTGTGCAAAGGTTTTAGGCACTGCTGATCTGCGTAATTCGTGTGTTTTTGCTTGTAAAACTCACCAAATGTCATCAGAATAAATACAAACAAACAAAAATAAAAACAAATCTTAGCTGGTTTGAAGAAAAAAGTCTGGTTCCTCCTCCAGCATCAGATGGACTTATTCAATTCCATCAGCAGCTCCTGATTTATGAGGTATTGATTAGATGAATCAGGTATTGGATTATAAGTATTAATGCTGATCTTCGTGGAGGAAACAGTTAAACTAACACACTGACACACACAAACCACTGCTTACTATATTAATGACACGTACTAGATAAACAGCTGTATGTACTAGATAAACAGCTGTTTGATTCTTTCTCAGGTGCCTAAAACTTCTGCAGCACATATTTTTACTTTATCTTCATCATTGATGATAACAGATTTTGCATCATATACAAACAGCATAGCAAACAGCTAATAACCATAAATCCTGTTTAAACTGTAAATCAGATGAGCTGTGAACTGAACAGGCGGGTTAATCATGAGTTTAAGCACAGTGTAACTTTATCAGCCCATAAAGATTTAATACTGTAATTTAGTCCAAACTTACTTTATTTACTGTTTATTACTTTGGGGTTGAAGGTGTTTCTGTGCTCTGAGAGTCTGAAAGACAAACGATAAAGCTGAAAAATCTGAATCGCTACAGAGTGGAAGTGTTTCCTGTTCAGACGGAGTTCATAGTCAGACCCATTACTGTTCTTACTGACCCTCTCACTGTACTTACTGACCCTCTCACTGTTTTTACTGACCCTCTCACTGTACTTACTGACCCTCTCACTGTACTTACTGACCATCTCACTGTTCTTACTGACCCTCTCACTGTACTAACTGACCCTCTCACTGTACTAACTGACCCTCTCACTGTTCTTACTGACCCTCTCACTGTACTTACTGACCCTCTCACTGTTCTTACTGACCCTCTCACTGTACTTACTGACCCTTTCACTGTTCTTACTGACACTCTCACTGTACTTACTGACCCTCTCTCTGTTCTTACTGACACTCTCACTGTACTTACTGACCCTCTCACTGTTCTTACTGACCCTCTCAATGTTCTTACTGACCCTCTCACTGTTCTTACTGACCCTTCACTGTTTACGCACTCTCACTGTACATACTGACCCTCTCACTGTACTTACTGACCTTCTCACTGTTCTTACTGACACTCTCACTGTACTAACTGACCCTCTCAATGTTCTTACTGACCCTCTCAATGTTCTTACTGACCCTCTCATTGTTCTTACTGACACTCTCACTGTACTAACTGACCCTCTCAATGTTCTTACTGACCCTCTCATTGTTCTTACTGACACTCTCACTGTACTAACTGACCCTCTCAATGTTCTTACTGACCCTCTCATTGTTCTTACTGACACTCTCACTGTACTAACTGACCCTCTCAATGTTCTTACTGACCCTCTCACTGTACTTACTGACCCTCTCATTGTTCTTACTGACACTCTCACTGTACTAACTGACCCTCTCAATGTTCTTACTGACCCTCTCACTGTACTTACTGACCCTTTCACTGTTCTTACTGACACTCTCACTGTACTTACTGACCCTCTCTCTGTTCTTACTGACACTCTCACTGTACTTACTGACCCTCTCACTGTTCTTACTGACCCTCTCAATGTTCTTACTGACCCTCTCACTGTTCTTACTGACCCTCTCACTGTTCTTACTGACACTCTCACTGTACATACTGACCCTCTCACTGTACTTACTGACCTTCTCACTGTTCTTACTGACACTCTCACTGTACTTACTGACCCTCTCACTGTTCTTACTGACCCTCTCATTGTTCTTACTGACACTCTCACTGTTCTTACTGACACTCTCACTGTACTTACTGACCCTCTCTCTGTTCTTACTGACACTCTCACTGTACTTACTGACCCTCTCACTGTTCTTACTGACCCTCTCAATGTTCTTACTGACCCTCTCACTGTTCTTACTGACCCTCTCACTGTTCTTACTGACCCTCTCACTGTACTTACTGACCCTCTCACTGTTCTTACTGACCCTCTCACTGTACTTACTGACCCTTTCACTGTTCTTACTGACACTCTCACTGTACTTACTGACCCTCTCTCTGTTCTTACTGACACTCTCACTGTACTTACTGACCCTCTCTCTGTTCTTACTGACACTCTCACTGTACTAACTGACCCTCTCAATGTTCTTACTGACCCTCTCAATGTTCTTACTGACCCTCTCATTGTTCTTACTGACACTCTCACTGTACTAACTGACCCTCTCAATGTTCTTACTGACCCTCTCATTGTTCTTACTGACACTCTCACTGTACTAACTGACCCTCTCAATGTTCTTACTGACCCTCTCATTGTTCTTACTGACACTCTCACTGTACTAACTGACCCTCTCAATGTTCTTACTGACCCTCTCAATGTTCTTACTGACCCTCTCATTGTTCTTACTGACACTCTCACTGTACTAACTGACCCTCTCAATGTTCTTACTGACCCTCTCAATGTTCTTACTGACCCTATCAATGTTCTTATTGACCCTCTCACTGTTCTTACTGACACTCTCACTGTACATACTGACCCTTTCACTATACTTACTGACCCTTTCACTGTTCTTACTGCTGCTGCCAGCAGCTTTACAGGAACACACATTTAAAAAGGGTTCCCACTTAAACTACCCTACCCCCAAAACTACCCCCAAAACTACCCCCAAAACTACCACGTCATACCCTTAACACTACCCCCCCAGAACTAGCCCCCCAAAACTACTCCACCATCCACCCCTAAACTACCCCCACAGCATACCCCCAAAACTACAGCCACACAATACCCCCCAAAACTCACCCCACACCCCACCGTCCTAAACTACTCCCACAACTTACCCTCCTAAACTACCCCTGCAGAGACACCCCCTCTTGCTGCTATTCATTCACCAGAAGTCTGTTTAAAGTAGTGTGGTGTTTTTAAAGCTACACTGGATGAGAGAGAGAGAGAGAGAGAGAGAGAGAGAGACAGAGAGAGAGAGAGAGAGAGACACAGAGAGAGAGAGACAGAGAGAGAGAGAGAGACAGAGAGAGAGAGAGAGAGAGACAGAGAGAGAGAGCATGTTCTGATTAAACTATTTAAATACTGTATTTTTGTTTTTCCTCCATTAGAACAGAAATATCTGCATTATTTTAGTAACAGATCAGTTACACACTGTCATATTCATAATCAGTTATGATTCATTTTGAGATGTTTTTATTTTTCTCTTCAATAAATATATGTTTATATATTTGTACATCATGTGTAATTCTTCAAAATAAAAGACCCTAGAAAGGGTTCTTTGGAGCAGTGCCATAGAAGAACCACTTTTGGTTCCCTAGAACATTTTGGTGGACGGTTCTTTAAAGAAAGCAATGAAGAAAAATCTTTCCTAAGCTGAAAGAACTTCCAATTACGGGCACCTCCTACAAGCATTCATTCTACCTGAGAACCTGAGCGTGTTCAAAGCTTCCTGAATCGCTATATGAGATTTATATTAACATTAAAGGGCTCATATCACATAAAATTAACAGTCAAAATTAAATATATTGATGTAGTTTTCAAATATTGTTAAAGTTTTAAACGTGTCATCCAGTCTCCAGTGCACACCGTCCATATCTATAACCACAAAAGTCATGCTGATCTCAATGTATTGATTTTTTGATGTCACAAAACCCAACACATTTAAGTGCACGCCCTTTTCAGCCTATATCAGTTTAGCCCCGCCCATTCAGCTACAGCAGTTTAGCTCCACCCATTCAGCTACAGCAGTTTAGCTCCACCCATTCAGCTACAGCAGTTTAGCTCCACCATTCAGCTACAGCAGTTTAGCTCCACCATTCAGTTACAGCAGTTTAGCTCCACCATTCAGATACAGCAGTTTAGCTCCACCCATTCAGCTACAGCAGTTTAGCTCCACCATTCAGTTACAGCAGTTTAGCTCCACCATTCAGCTACAGCAGTTTAGCTCCACCATTCAGTCTACAGCAGTTTAGCCCCACCATTCAGTCTACAGCAGTTTAGCCCCACCCATTCAGCTACAGCAGTTTAGCTCCACCATTCAGTTACAGCAGTTTAGCTCCACCATTCAGCTACAGCAGTTTAGCCCCACCATTCAGCTACAGCAGTTTAGCTCCACCATTCAGTTACAGCAGTTTAGCTCCACCATTCAGCTACAGCAGTTTAGCCCCACCATTCAGCTACAGCAGTTTAGCTCCACCATTCAGTTACAGCAGTTTAGCTCCACCATTCAGCTACAGCAGTTTAGCTCCACCATTCAGTTACAGCAGTTTAGCTCCACACATTCAGTTACAGCAGTTTAGCTCCACCATTCAGCTACAGCAGTTTAGCTCCACCATTCAGTTACAGCAGTTTAGCTCCACCATTCAGTTACAGCAGTTTAGCTCCACCATTCAGCTACAGCAGTTTAGCTCCACCATTCAGTTACAGCAGTTTAGCTCCACCATTCAGTTACAGCAGTTAGCTCCACCATTCAGCTACAGCAGTTTAGCCCCACCATTCAGCTACAGCAGTTTAGCTCCACCATTCAGTTACAGCAGTTTAGCTCCACCATTCAGTTACAGCAGTTTAGCCCCACCATTCAGCTACAGCAGTTTAGCTCCACCATTCAGCTACAGCAGTTTAGCTCCACCATTCAGCTACAGCAGTTTAGCTCCACCATTCAGCTACGGCAGTTTAGCTCCACCATTCAGCTACAGCAGTTTAGCCCCACCATTCAGCCTACAGTGTTTTAGCCCCACCCACGCAAAATAAAGGAGTGTTTCAGCCCAGACTGCTTTTTGACGAATGCAAAACACAGGACAGCCAATCAGAACAGAGCTCATTTACATATATCAGTCTTAAAGTCAGAATAACAGACACAGCCTTTTTAATTCTGAGGGATTAAGAGAGGCTGAAAAATGAAATTATGACATGTAAAAATGAATTATGACGGTTTTGGTTCCTCTTCTGCTGCCTGAATGTAACTGCTGCACATTTTAAAGTGGAACAGAAAATTCAGGTAAGATGCTGGAGAATAAGAGGCTAACATTAGCTTAGCGTTCAAATCTGCATCGGTCACTCTCTACACAGACTCCTCCGCTCTATTAAATCTGTTAAAGAGCTTTTGAAGTTGTGGGTTTCTCTCTGCTCACTTTAGAGCCTGACCTGCTTTGAACTCTGATGAATGGCGGGCGTGGCCTGATTGAAAAAGGAAATGAGGGGCCAGATAGCAGGAACAGAAATAAAAAATAATGATGCGTTTCAGCCCGGTGGCCATGGACAGCACTCATTTACCTTCACCAGACTGAAACAGTGACACGCCAGACTGGATCTACAGAAGATCAAAGTCAGCTCACTGCTTTCACAATGATTATTCTAGACTGTTCACTAGTAAAATAAAGGAAAAGAAAGAGAAGAACAAACCATCCCAAACCCTGAGAGCTTTCATTTTCATTCCAGTCTACTTACTGGAGTCCGACACTGACCAAATAACAAAAATGTGCACTAATGTGGTATAAAAATCGCTCTTACCGAGTCCAGAGAGGAGAAAAACAGGCGCTTTGACCATGTTTGTGGTCTCTTCTTCGATTTTAGAGATTTTACTGCATGTTCTGCTGTTGCTGAAACCCATCAGAACCTTCTTTTCAGGCTGATCCACCAAAGAAAACAGCTGGAAAGGCAGAGATTTCTCAGTAAATCTCAACATTCCGGGTGATATTTCACTGTGTTAAAGAATAATTCTCAAAATCCTGCATAATTAACTGGTTAAGATGTAATCAGAGCGGTTCAGAGTGGTTTGGTGTGAAACGCTCTGCTCTAGATAAACTTACTGAGTCAGAACTGTTCACAGTGGTGCTGATAGGAACCAGACGTCCCCCTCTAAAAGCTCCCTCACAGAAAGTTCCTACATGAAATGGTTATGAATTCACTGCCTGATGACTGAGACACTGTTTTATGATGGTTTAGAGAACTTAAACTCCATTCATGGTGGAGGGATACATGCAGGGCGCTGTGAAGCAAAATAGTCCCCAAAGAAAACGTATTATTTCAGATTTTCCACTATTTTCCATCATCAACATTCCATACAAACTGGTTTCCCTGCACAGCTTCCTCTGCTCCAGCACCTGATTCAGGAGAGTGCTAATTAGCTAACGATGTCTCAGGTGTGTCTGATCAGGACTGCAGATCTGACTCTGAAGTCAGAACATGCAGTTCCATGTCAGATGAAAGTGTAAACTTGTTTGACCCTGTGATCATTAAAAGATGTGAGCATCTGCATGTGAACCGGCCTCGTCACATGACTGTTGTTTCATAAGGAGCACGAACCTTTCTCAACGGGAGATCAGGAGGAGCCCAGAGGAGAAGAATCTTTAAGTTTGCCTCAGAGAAATAAAGCAGATCTCAATATTATAATTATGAAGGATCACTGATTTCTGAGCTGTTCCTCCTGAACCTCCTCAGGAGAAAAGAGGAGATTAACACCAGCGTCTCACTGTGAGACGTTCTGGTGATGAAGGAGAAAAGCGTGAGTTCTCCTTCTGCACTGACAGACTGCTGAGAGGGTTCTGTGATCTAGAACAGAGCTGTTTAAGAGAACGATGAGATCTCACACTGTTCTTATGGAGATGTTACTCAGCTCAGACTGGGCTGAGACGAGTCAGACTCTAAAGAGTTAATGCACATGTATGATTTTGATCAAAGTGAGAAAATCTGAGTTTTATTTCTCAGGAGACAAATTTCAGAAACTGGAGCGAACGACTTAAGTCTCACTGATTCTGGGGAACTCTGGTGGGTCCACTGTGCGTGTGGAAGCTCTCCGCTCCCGGCGCCGCGTGGGGCTGTGTTCGGCTCATTTTGTAAAGTGACTGAATCAACTTATCGAGTCACATCCTTTTTCAGGTTCCGTGATGGTGGACGGCTGTGGACAGTAGAGGAGACGGCTGAAGGAAAAGGTTGTTTAAGGTTGTGAGAATATATATTTTACTGTACGTTCTAAGGAGGAATGAAGGTGAAGATGTTTTCAGTAAAGTATTCCATTATAATATATAAAAATATATATTTAAAGTACATATTGATCTGAAGAAATGAGAAAAAATCTGTTGTAATTGTTATTTAATTCACACTGATCCTCACTGTTACTGACTGTCAGTTCTGTTAATATGTTTCATGGAAAATTAGTTTATTATTTAAATTAAGTTCTGGAATTCTTAACTTTTTTCTTTTCTTTGTCTGATGCTAAACTTATCAGTCACAAAAACGTCGACTACTGAGGAGATTATTAGTTTGATCGTCCCTTAAAAGAGCTCAGTAACACTGAGATTAATAACCGATCACATTGATTTATCAGTCTACTCAGGCTTTAGCAGAGCTCAGTAACACTGAGATTAATAACCGATCACATTGATTTATCAGTCTACTCTGGCTTTAGCAGAGCTCAGTAACACTGAGATTAATAACCGATCACATTGATTTATCAGTCTACTCAGGCTTTAGCAGAGCTCAGTAACGCTGAGATTAACACTTGTATTTCATTACAGCCCAGCCCTGCTTACCTGCTTCTACTGCTGTGTAATGAGCTATTATATGCAGTATTGTGTGTGTGGTACCATGCATGTGGTGTGAGTTTGTACCTAGAACATTCCGTTCAGCCTATTTTTGTCTGTCCCTGGTCACGGCTGTCACACCTGTCACTTGTCACGTATAGACTGGGCCCAATCTTAACATAAGACCAGCCTATATAAACGAGACAGCCTGAAGTTTAGTGTGCAGATCTGTGATGTTTGTTAAACTGCGCACAGAAGAAATAAAGATTGATACTGCAGAACCGGCTCTCTGATTTTATGAGGGTTTGTGTTCTGCATGGTGAGATGTCGTGCGTCCAAAAAGAGCTGTTCTTCACCGCTTGAGTGTTTATATCCAAGAAAAATCATAAACAGATGAAACTAGTGTCAAACCTTCAGCTCACCAGCACACAGAAAAGTGACGTATGGAACTGCACAATCGATCCACGCTGGATTGAACCGGATGGGATTCTTGTGTGTGAAAGCAAACCAGTGATGATGAGCTCCTCCCCCAAACGAGCCCAGAATCAGTCCTGGGTGTGACTCAGGTATTCAGGAAAAGTGTGAAAACACCCTTAAATACACTGAAACAGAACATAAATCAGGTAAATAAACAAAGTTAAGCACGAAGCTCAACACAAATATCTCTCTTCTCTCTTCTCGTTGGAGAGAACCGTTCTAAACAGAGGCTCAATCTCAAACAGCCCTGTCCTTCCTATATAGTGCGCTAGGTAAGCTCTGAAATCCTGGCTTGTGCACTCAAATGGTTCCCTGTGTGTCCTGTACGGAATGTGGCTGAATCCCAAACGGATATTTGTTAATATTCTTAATTCCTGTGTAGTGAAGTGTGCAGTGAATCAGCCCTGTCCACTGATCTACACCTGTCCATTGATCAGGGGGAGGAGTCAATATCAGTACAAACTTTGAAAAGATGGTTCTTCAAGGGTTCTTTAGCAAAGGCAACGGTTCTGTTTAGAGCCAGTTCATGCTTTAATGGTTCTTTGCATTGTGAAATCGTTCTTCAAATTGATGGATATGTTGTTTATGGTTATTGCACCAAAAAGGGTTCTGCTACTGTTACGATGTCAAGCTTGTATACAATAGAGGAACCCTTTTTGGTGCTATATGGAATTATTTTCAAAAAGGTTCTATATAGAGCCATATACAACACATTCCCCAACAGTCTGAAGAACCATTTCATGATGCAAATCAAGCTAAGGGTTCTTTGAGTGTTCCTGGTTCTGTAATGAACGATTTCTTCACTAAAGAACCCTTGAAGAATCATCCTTTTTAATTTAGCTACAATGTCAAGCTTGTAAAAATAAAAGAACCATTTTCAGTGCTGTAAAGAACCCTTTTCAAAAAGCTTCTGTATAGAACTGTATTTGGTTCTTCAGATTCATGGAGAATGTGTTGTATATGGTTCTATTTAGCATCAAAAAGTGTTCTTCCATTGTTACAGTGTCAAGTTTGTCACAATACAAGAACCATTTTTGGTGCTATATACACACCTAAACAATGATGGTTCTTCAAGGGTTCTTTAGAAAAGAAAATGGTTCTACATAGAACCATGAACACTCAAAGAACCCTTTGCATGATTAAAGGGTTCTTTGCACCATGAAAGGGATCTTCAGACTGATGAGAATGTGTTTTATATGGTTCTGAATAGAACCTTTTGGAAAATGGTACCAGTCAAAGAATCCTTTTTGGTGCTACATAGAACCATTTTCAAAAAGGTTCTATAAAGAACCATATATGGTTCTTCAGATTGAACTTATTCTCCATCAGTATGGCAAACCATTTCATGCTATACAGAACTTCTTGTTCTAAAGAACTATGCCTTTATTAAAGAACCATGAAGAACCATGTTTTTAGGTGTGTGGGTGTGATGGTGGTCTAGTGGTCAGACAGAGCTGTGTTGAAGAGTGAAACGTGTTGCTCTTCATCACAGAGTCAAAGTAAAAACAGCCAAATCTGTGTTACTTTGACTGTTATATTTACATTCATACCATCGTCCAATGAAAATGATTCTTATTTGTTACAGATCAGTTCCACGAAGGACGTCTGAGCTTCATTACTGCGTGTTGGTGTTTACTTTTCTAGTGTGATGTGAAGGAGCTGATCAGGTTTCTGTAGTGAGTTATTCCATAAAAGACTTTACACACATCATTGTTAATAAGAAGCAGGGACATGTCCACTATGTCTCCTGTGTCCTCTATGTACCCTGTGACTTCTAGGTCCCCTATGTCCTCTGTCTGCACCATGTCCCCTGTGTCCTCCATATCCTCTATGTCCCCTTTGTCCTCTGTGTCCTTTATGTCCTGTGTGTCCTCCATATCTTCTATGTCCCCTTCTATGTCACCTGTGTCCACTGTGTTGCCTGTGTCCTCTATGTCCTGTGTCTGCTATGTTCCTTGTGTTCTCTTTGTCTCCTGCATCCTCTATGATCCTTTTGACTTTTGTCCCCTGTGTCCACCATGCCCCCTGTGTTCTCTATATCCTCCTCTATGTCCCATGAGTCCCCTGTGTCCCAGCAGAAATGAATGCCTGCTAGTCAGAATCTGTAGCTCCTCCAGGCTACATTTCTTTTGCTAATAATCTTGAGCAGTTCAGGTTCTTCTGATTCAGGTGGTCTCTGACTCTCAGTCTTCTAGGAATTCAAAAAAATAATAAAGTGTTTCAAAGACATTGTGAGATAATCTGTGGTAAAAACTTGAGTTATTTCACATACGTCATGTTTAAAATCTCACAGGAAACTGGAAAATCACATTAATAAGAAAAACAATAACAGGAGAAGTTAGAACCTGCAGACCAGTGATGATTTCAGCATGCAGGACGTTAACGGTCTCGGTAAATGAGGTCAGAGTGCTGAAGGTCAGTTTCATTACTGCTGTGATGACAGCAGATGACATCATTATCCCACCTCTGGACATGGATTTTTAACAGTTGATTCTAACGTATGTGATGAGTGGATGAGTCTGACGGTGGACACTCGGCCCTGTGAGAGAGAGTCAGGCGTGTGGAGGGAGAGTGAGAGATGGCAGGAATGCTCAGCGAGGCATTCCACACATTCCCTCTCCAATTGAAAACATGAACAAAGTGGAGAACAACAGAAATGTCAATTCAAGCTGTGCAGACCACCTTACCTGACTGCAGCACCTGGATTCAGCACTTACGCTGATCATGACACTGAACTGCGCTAACCAGAGTGAACCACAGGCTCTCCACGACCAAGTCACTGGCCTCTGCAGAGTGAGGGTGGATTAGGGCTGGTTTTAATTTTTTATATGACATTTCATATCTTCTTTAAAGGAGAATCTCCGTTCTGAATGCTGTGTAGTCCAGGACTAGGCTTAATCCCTGTCCAGGAAACCTACCCATTAGCTCCTGGACATCGAGATAATCTATCAAAATCTATCTGTTTATACTGTTTACCTGCTGGTATTCATAACCCTGCTGAAAGGAAACTAATGGTTTCGCTTTCAAAGAGGAGTTGGCTTAATAGTTTCCAATCCAGCACACTAGTTTCCTGTAAAACACCTTTAGTTTTTAAACACTGTGTCCACTCACTGTCCACTCTATTAGACACTCCTACCTTGTCAGTCCACCTTGTAGCTCGTCTGCTTTTGCACAGTTTGTGTTGGTCATCCTCTAGTCCTTCATCAGTGGTCACAGGATGCTGCCCACAGGACGCTGTTGGCTGGATATTTTTGGTTGGTGGACTATTCTCAGTCCAGCAGCGACACTGAGGTGTTTAAAAACTCCAGCAGCACTGCTGTGTCTGATCCACTCAGACCAGCACAACACACACTAACACACCACCACCACGTCAGTGTTACTGCAGTGCTGAGAATGATCCACCACCCAAATAGTACCTGCTCTGTGAGGGTCCATGGGGGTCCTGACCACTGAAGAACAGGGTAAAAGGGGGCTAACAAAGTATCAGAGAAACAGATGGACTACAGTCTGTAACTGTAGAACTACAAAGTGCACCTATATAGTAAGTGGAGCTGATCAAATGGACAATGCACAGCGCCGTTTCAGTGCAGCGTCTGGGATGCTCTGCCGCTCTGCTAACGCAGCCTGAGTGAAAGTTAACATGAGTGCCGAAATGGAAATTAAGCCGTTGCGCATCAGTCCTGATACGCAGAGGTAGTACGAGTGAATCAGGCCTCAGAGTGAAGCAGACAATTCTGCCTGTTTCAGGTAAGAAATGTTAGATATATAAACTACGTTTCAGACTGTGCTCCTCCTGTATGTCTGGTGACTGTGATGGTGCACTGTATCTCAGGAAAACAATCAGATCACGACAGCTTTCAGGAAAACAATCAGATCACGACAGCTTTCGTTTCTCTAAGTGTCTATTTTCCACGCTGTATTGTTGTGATCTAAATGTAAAACAGTGCTGCAGATTCTAGTCGCTCTGAATGAGCTGCGAGAACTCCAGGCTCTCAGCGCAGATGTCCGGCCTTCAGATACATCTTCATCCTCCTCTGCTTTCTGCTGTGGTTTCTTTCCTCCACTCTGTCTTTCCGTGGGTTCTGCGTTCTGGCCTGGGCAGAAATGCCAGATGTGGAGCTTCCCGAATCCAACCACCACTATGTGCTCTGTTTCTGATTGTGATCTGAAGCGGTTGGTGAGCTTCTTTCTCTGTGTTTACGTCGCTCTCTCAGTGGACGGAGCTCCTCAGGCCTCGCCTGTGTGTGAGCCGTCACACTGACGTGCACATGTGTTTTCCTTATTGTGAACTCTGATTAATGCTCTTGGCCGCAGGGCTCATTTCAGGAAAGAACACTGAGTTGTTCTCGTCCTGCTCCCGAGTAGATGTGGAAAAATGGAGATGTAAGGACGGCCGCAGGAGAAAAAGCAGCTCGGTGATGAATTCCTCTCTCTGCGATACGGACAGTCTTCTTTATTCCATCTTTCCACAATAGATCATCTCTCAGCGCTGATGCACCACGAGCACGATTCACTCGTCTCTCACAGGAAATGAGCGAGTGTGGTGAGAGACACCACACTCGCTCAGAGGGTTTCCTGTGTGGTTGGAGGGCTGAATATGGATCATAGGAAGTCAGTAACACTGTGCTCTGTCACTGCTCCGTGATGGACGCAAGTCATATGACTCTGACTCGAATCAGACTTGAGTCACAAATTTGATGACTTGAGACTCGACTCACAAAGACTTGTGACTCAATTTTGACTTGAACACCAGTGACGAGTGTCACCTTAACTCAGTTCTAAAGGGGTCATGGTTGAAATCTTCCCTATAAAATGGGAGAACCCTTCAAGAACCCAACATGTCATCAATGGTCATTGATGTAAACAAATTTGATGTGTTTTGCTGGACATTTGCCGGACAACTGCCTTCCATATGGAAAAAATATATGGACACATATTTTAATGTGTTTGAAACACTGAAGTCGATGCTGAAATACATTCCAAACACTAAAATATATTTCAGAATATATCGCCATATTAACCAAATATATTTATTTTAGTTTGATACATTTCTATGTGTACTATTTCGCCATACTTTTTAAAATAAATATGATCAAATGATCCTTTAACATGACAGAAGTGAGTGTTGTAGATATTGATATGCAGTTTTTTGGTACATTTCTATGTGTAATATTTCCCCGAACATTTGAAAATAAATGTAAAATATATTTAGTTATTATGGCAACATATTCTGAAATATATTTGCTGGTATGTATTTCAGCATCGACTGTGTTTGAAATGTATTCCAAATACATAAAAAATACATGTTTATATTTTTTCCGTGTTTTTCGGTGAGTTTCAGACTTGAAAGACGTCGTTAATGTGCTTTTTATAACTTGACCTGCACTTTTCTGTGAGTACAAATCGGACTCCGTCTGATCATGTGACACAACACAAACATGACAATCACTGATAGCACCTGTTCCAGCTGCTTCCCTCAGGCCAGCTTTAGCCAAATGAGGATCAGGACATCCAGGCTACAGAGAAGCTTCTTCCCACAAGCCATCACTCTCTTAAACAGATAAACTATTACACACAACAACATTCAAACTTCTGAACTGCACTTGTTTTGTTTTTTTATTTTATTTTATATTCATTTCATTTTATTTTATTCACTACATGTTAATGTCTGTCTGATACTGTGCTCTGTGAGCTCCTGTAACCAAAACCAAATTCCTTGTATGTGTAAACAAACCTGGCCAATAAAGCTTGATTCTCATTCTGATTCTGAAAAGGCTGGAATTCATCACAACTATTCATAAATACCCAGAACTTTTCCCACCCAGTAATCTGAGGCCGTGATCATCTGGAGTTTAGAAGCTGAAGTGATTTGTGTGACTTTGGCAGGAGATGCACTTTCAGGTACATCATGTCACTCATCCAGAGAGGTGGGGACAGCCCCATCCCCCACCCCCTACCCCACTCACCTCCATTTCCAACAATCACATAATGAAGACCTGTTCAATCAGGTTCTGGTCATTAGTGATCACCTGGAGTCATGCTGACCTTCCTGCATTTTCACATTATTAAAGACAAACCTTACAGGTGAACTTTGCAAAGAGAGCTAACAGGAGAGAGTAACTCTCCATAAAGCTGCAGGGAAATGCTTTTCCACCCTGTGATGGGTCACCTGGGACTAATGATCTGCTTCTACTGGCCAGACATTCGCGGTGATGTGCACAGATGGTGTGCATCATGCCGTGAACATCAGCTGGAAAAACCTACTGGCCAAACCATCTCACCCTCATCTTCTCATCAAGGTCCCATGTGCAGGAATTGGCATGGATCTTATGAAGCCAGTAGACTGGTCAGCACAGGGACCCACCAGTATCAGGCAGTGTCAAAAAAGCATCACAGGGTTTTTGTTTTGTCTCATGCTTGTCTCAAGTTAAATGATCTTAATGACCAAAGCACTATTTTCATGTCACATTTCCTTCACAAGCTTTACAAGTTGGTCAAACAATTTAAGTGTAAAGCAATGATCTGTAAGCGATGGCTGTACAGTAGGAGCTCCAAACCCTGGCAGTCTGTCTTCACCGTGAGATAAAGTCCTTGTTCTGCTCCTCACCTCCAGCTTAAAATGGCTCTTTAACTCACAAAGACCCTGGAGGTCACCCGGCATGTGGAGGAGGTCGACTATGAAGTGATGTGTTTGATCGTGTCCGATGCCTCACACTGACGAAATTCTGGATTAGCCTCTTCAATTTTATTAGACCCTGGATTTGACCAAGGACCACTGACGGGCTACTTGGAGAGCAGCCTACTCCCCCCTGGTATTCGGGGGTCCCATGTTGTCTGTCTGCTAACTCTCTCTCTCCATAGAGGCGCTGATGATTCAGTGTCAGTATAAGTTTGTTTTATCAGCTGTTCTCCTGTAAAGCCTCTGTTCTAGTGCGGTTCTGCGCTCTTCCTCACATTAACTGAGATCTTCCTCGTCTCCTCTTCTGTAGAGTCTCTGTTCTAGTGCGGTTCTGCGCTCTTCCTCACATTAACTGAGATCTTCCTCGTCTCCTCTTCTGTAGAGTCTCTGTTCTAGTGTGGTTCTGCGCTCTTCCTCACAGTAACTGAGATCTTCCTCGTCTCCTCTTCTGTAGAGTCTCTGTTCTAGTGCGGTTCTGCGCTCTTCCTCACAGTAACTGAGATCTTCCTCGTCTCCTCTTCTGTCTTCAGTGTGAGAAATGAGGAACAGTCACTCTTCACTCCAAAGTGGGTCCAAGAGGTTAACTAGGAGGTCCTAGACCCCCAGAACCCCCTGTGTTTTGCATCTTGAGCATCAGGAGTGATGAACAGGTCTTGCTGTTTTATCGACACCCCGATGAAAAGTCTAGCATGTCAGAATTTTTGTATTTTCCTGCCTTGTCTGACTTCTCGTACAACTGCTGCACATCATGAAGAGGACGAGCGATGCTGCTGTTGCAGAACAATGAAATAAAGGAAAGGTTCTCTGAGCTGTGGCAGCAGAACCCCTGCCTTTCTGACGTTTCCTCGAGGGAGAAGACTGAAAAGATAAAAGTTGGCGAGAAAGTGTTGATTTACATGCAGAGAACCCAGTAGCTACATTTATATAATGTTCTTGACATGTTAACACATTCATTACCTCAGGTTCTCTTTGAAGGAACCCATACTTTGCTCTTCTGACACCCAGGAACGGCTTCACCATCACACTTTCTTTCTTTTCTCCTTATTTTCAGAGCACAAAACTGCCAGCATCACACTCAGCGCCTCTGCAGCCATGATTGACTGTTTATTAATGACCTATGAACTTGTGATTGGTCAGCATCAAAACTGTCGTGCTGCCAGTCTCCTGACAAAGACACGGCGCAGATTTATGGCACTATTAATGCCTAATCTGACATGGAGAAAGACAGAAATATTGTGTAGTCTGATCACAGCATGACCCTGAATCTGAGAGCAAAGACGGCAGCTGCTCACCTGGTTCAGCTAAACATGAGAGGAAATGGTCAGAGATCAGAATTTTATGATGTTTCACACTTTAGTCCGAGGAGATGAGGAACATGTCCCCGTGTTGAGAGTCTTTGTTATTGTGGCAGAAACCTGTTAAAACATTTTATAACATGTTAAGAGGTCCATGCAGAGTGGCGTTTTCCATCATTCCTCAGTGTTTAATGTACACAGTGCACTGACAGTGAATAAGAACAGTTCTACTCTCTAAAATTCATAATGAAACAATGTCCACACCCCAAAGACCTCTGAATGTTCGGGACAGAGATCTTGAACCTCATGGTCGGCAAATATATCTGCCGTAACTTAACTCTCACTTATAAAATCATCAGGTAATCTAATAGAAAATAATTCACAGATGTTATTAAACACCTTACAGGACACAGCAGACACTTTCTAAATCTGAGCCTATTTCAGACTTTTTAAAATTGTTAAACTACTTTATTAAAAGTGTCTTTTAATAAAAGAATCTTAATTATATCCCAGACCCGGCCGTTTGTTTACTAAATGTTGGAAAAAGTTTTAGACTAAATCAAAGCAGAGTGCTGTTCTCTGCTTTTACTGCAGATAAAAGTCGATTATTCAGTTTTGGTTCACTATTAATTTTAACGTACAGAGATTTTGGATTCTTGACAGAATTGAGACCTGTGTGGCCGTAAATGTTGTACAGGTATTCTCAGTCTGCTATAATCACTGTACTGAGGACGATTACAGTATTACAGTACAGCACGTATCTATATCTGTATTTGTAAGGCTACCCCTTTACACTTTTCAGTTGTCGACTGTTACTTAACTATTTATAACTATATAAAACTATTTTGGATTAATTTTTGAGTAATTATTCCACCACTGGAGTAACACTAACACCAGCGTCCTGCTGAGTCTGTACAGCGCTCTCCTTTAGCGTTCATCCCTCTTTCCTGTGAGTGAGCAGATCGAACCGAGCTGCCTGGTACGACAGCGTAGCGATGGAACTCACCCTTCTCAGCTGAAGTCTCGAGCTGTTTTCTGAGGCGTCTGTGGTTTGTTTACTTTTGATGCTGCTACAGTTGAACTCTCACTTGCTGTTGTATTTGAGTTTCTGTGCTGCACTCTTATTTGAGTTTCCCTCTCAACACCCGGAAATCACACTGAAGGTCCTCCTCTGCAGAGTGTAGATCATTAGAGTGTTGCTCATGTCAGTCTGTCTTTATGTGGTTCTGTCATCATCTAATAACAGAACAGTCCGTTATAATCATGATAATCATATTAGGTCAGAGTTGGTCTCTCACAAACACAGAGGGACGATGATGATGATGGAGCTCTTCCTTCCCAGCACAAAACAAACTGACACCTGAGTTAGAGCTGTTACTCCACCAGAGAGAGACGCGGATCAAAAGACGTCAGCCAACTGCATCACACACTCTTAGAAAAGACAGTTCTTCAAGGGTTCTTTAGAAAAGAAAAGGATTCTATATAGAAACATTAACACCCATAGAACCATGTGCATGATCAGTGTGTTCTTCAGACTGATGGAGAATGTGCTGTAGATGGTTCTACATATCACCTTGTTGAAAAGGGTTCTATATAACACTAAAAAAGGTTCCACTATTGTTACAAGCCAAAGAACCTTTTTTTGGTACTATACAGAACCCTGTTTGCTAAGAGTGTCATGTATACTGCATGTGCAGTCAACTGGTCAGTGCTTTTCTATGGAGATTCTACAAGCTGAGTGACCTTAAAACAGCTGGACTCAGACAGCGTAGAAGAATCCTGAGGCGGTGATTGATTACTCTGCCCTGAACAGTGATCTGTGTTCACTTTCTTATTTCAGATGACAGATTTGGACGCAGAGTTAAAAAATGGATCTACTTCTTCATCTCTGTCAGTCTGATCCTCACAGAACCAGCGAGGTGCTGATAAAAACCTGAATATGGTGAAAGCTGTGAGCCAACCTGACCCCCCCCACCTCCCCCCTCAACCTCCCCCCTCCTCCTCCTCAACCCCCCCCCCAACCTTCCCCCTCCACCCCAACACACACCGCCCCAAACTCTCTGGCCTGCATAAACACAACCTCACCAACAACTTGGTGAAGGACGTCGACGTGGTGTGAAAAACTCTACGAAGTTTTAAATGATTATTCCAGGCTTTCCAGGCGACTCTCAGCAGCGCAGACTCACCATATTTTAGCCTGATTTTATTCTTCTCACTCAGTAACGACACTACTTTCAGTTTTAACACACAAATCTTACATAGTGCAGCTTTAACCCTCTGCTAGACGTCATATATGACATTAAAGGATGTCGCACATGAAAGAGTAAATATAATAAATACTACCATTCTGGGCGAAAGTCTCTAACATGCAACGTGCTTCAGTGTCTCCTACGACACCGTCGACCTTAGAGGGTTAATATCATCAGTGCTGCGGAGGCTGTACTGTCCAGTAACGCTGGCAGCAGCTGAACAACACAAAAAAGTACTGTGATTGAAAGATGATTGTTTTGAACGAAGATTGTTCAAAAGTATTTATTTAGGTTGAATAAAACTAGTTAATTTACTCGTTACTACATTAAGTCATTTTTTTAGGTTTAACTGAAGAAACATTTTTCACAGTATAGGTGCTGATGTTGGAACATTGCTGTGAGTATTTGATTGAGCATTAGTGAGGTCAGGTACTGATGTTGGATGGTCAGTTCTGGATCAATAATCATCCCAAAGGTACTGGATGGAGCTCCATCTCTCCAGAGAACACAGTTCCACTGCTCCACAGCCCAATGCTGGGGGGCTTTATACCCCTCTAGCCCACGCTTGGCACTGGGCATGGAGACCTTAGGATCATGTCCAGCCGATCCAGAGTGTCCCATTCTATCAGTCAGTACTTTCTATGGAGATTATACAAGTTGTGTCAGCAGTGGGTGACCATAGGCTGTAAACCCAAATAAGCTCACATAACTTCAAATTATTAAAGTGAAGCATAAAAGATTTAACAAACCAGCAAGTTCAATTTACTTAAGACACTGAACACTGAACGTTAGAATAACTAAAATGTTTGTTAGATTAATGTAAACGCAGACTTGGGCAACTCTAAACTTAATTTACCTTTATTCAGTGAAACCTAAAAACCCAACTTAACAAAAAATGTCATCATTCAATGTTTTATACAACACCGTCGACCTCAGAGGGTTAATCTCATCAATCTTGACCAATAAGGCTGGTCAGGGCAATCCCAATACACAGCTGAGTCCAGTATGGGCTGTTGCTGTGATGACTCTGCACAGCGCAGCAGAAATTTGTGAAATAAACCTTTTTGGAGGAAACAAAAACCCATCAGATCTGCACTGCAGCAAAAGCAAAGAAAAGAAAAAGGAAGTCTTACAGGAAACTGACCGATAAAGCGCTGACGATAGCAGTCGGTGCTGTGTCTGTACAGTGTCCTGCAGACGTCCATCAATTATTTAAAAAAGGTCCCAAAGCTTGAGCCACCACTGCTGTAGTTAATATAATGAGCCTCATATACATTCAGACTACCAAGCAGATGGAATTCATACACACAGTGACCTCCAGATTAAACAAAGTCCTACAGTAAAAATGAACCTGAATGAGGAATGACCACTGACAGGATAATTTACCTAGGACTAGTCTTAATCTGTGCCCAGGAAACCATGATTAAGGCTGCAGATGCCACAGATGGTTCCCATTGTGCCGTGAGAGAGAGGAAAGAGCCTTAAGTTCCATCCTTAGGTGTCTCAGGGGATTTGTTTTGGCCCTTTTAATGGCCAAGAATGTCCGACTATTTACAGACTCGTCCTTTTCTCCATCAGCAGTACCAGGTCTCGCCCGTGCGCCTAAATAAACCGAATTACACCGTAAAGCGTCTCTGCGTTCACCTACACTGTAAACCAGCGATAAACACGTTACACTTAAAATGTAAAACTGATCATCTGGAATCTTCATAACTAAATTCCACTGATTTTTCAAATTTCCCCCATAATTCAGTGTGTGAGATGTAATCAGAGAGATTCAGAGCGGTTTGGTGTGAAATGGTTCAGATGTCTTTACAGTGGTGGTGATAGGAACCAGGGGTCGCCATGACTACAACACAAATATAGACATTTTATTTACTATCCAGAACCACCAGTGAACCTACACGAGTCTTCTGAGTTTATATGGAATGTTGATGATGGAAAACAGTGGAACATCTGAAATAATACGTTTTCTTTGGGGACTATTTTGCCTCACAGCGCCCTGCATGTATCCCTCCACCATGAATAGATTGGTTAGAATACATTTCAAGCATTTTAAACTTTATCACAAAACTATCATAAAACAGTGTCTCAGTCATCAGGCAGTGAATTCATAACCATTTCATGTAGGAACTTTCTGTGAGGGAGCTTTTAGAGGTGGACGTCTGGTTCCTATCACCACCAAACCACTCTGAACCAGTCTGATCACATCTTAACCACTTAATTATGCAGAATTTTGATAGTTTGATTATTTCTTCTGCGTTAATCCAATAAAGGACCCTTCTAGATAATTCAAATATTAAAATTGGGTATTAAAGTCACAAATCTCACTATTAAAAATAAAGAGAAATACAACAAAACACAGTTGAAGTACAGTGTGTTCTTTATTTTGCTGTAAAAAGGTTTTACTGAAACACATCATACAGTATTTCATACTGAAACTTTCTGAGCCCCTCCCCCCCTTCAGAATCACAAAATTATGGCTGGCAATCAAAAACCTGGAGTCACCAGTAACTCGTTTTCAGAAGAATTCTTTTACAGTGTTTACAGAAAGGTTTCTGTTCCACACAAAACAGTGAAATTACTTCCTGAATAAGGCATTAAGACTCAATACTGAATCCACTGTAGTGGGGAGCAAAGACCCCCCCACCCCAATGGGCTCAAATAACACTAATAAAGGCAGAACCTTGATGTAGATTCAACAAAACTATGAGCTGAAGCAGGAAATGCTAGTGATAGACTGACCAGAGTTCAGTGGAGTTTAGTTTCTACGGTGAAGATGAGGGAGCATGTTTACAGAAGTCTAACCATTAGATCTGAACGCAGGCAGAGGGGCGTCTCACACCTGAGCAGTCACTACCTGTCCACATACTTTGGCTGACCGCAGAAGCTGACCGCTGGCAGGAGCTCCTCAGTAGCGATAGTGGTCGGGTTTGAAGGGTCCGTCGCGGGGCAGGCCCAGGTATTTGGCTTGACTGTCTGTTAGCTTCGTCAGTTTGACACCCAGTTTGTCCAGGTGGGCAGCAGCTACTTCTTCATCCAGCTACAGTTATCAGAACATCAAAAGAGAGGGGGGGTTAAAACTGCACACACATCCAGTCAGGTTCAGTAATACTCATACACCAACATTTACTGTCACATATTTATGCACAGTCACACACCGGAACACAGGAAGTGGGGGGGCTGAGGGGCTGCAGCTAAACTTGAACTTTAAGTTTGTCTTGAACTACAACAGCCAAGAACCATGTTGGGTAATAACTTCATTTACAGGCACACAAAAGTCCTTATTTCGTGTAAGAAACTGGACCAAACCAAGAAAATGACTGCAGAAAATACGAGTCCATTATCAGTGTATAGCATAGCATAGCATAGCATAGCATAGCACAGCACAGCACAGTGTAGTATAGCATAGCACAGCCAGAGACATTATAAAGGAGGAGGAGACGGTCACTGGCTGAAATATGAGTGGGGCTCTTAACGCTCAACATGGCGTCTGTTTGTGGAGAAAGTCCCGCTCTTCAGTAAAACGAGCCAATCAGCTCGCTGGTTACGCGGCGAGCAGGGAAAGCCCAACTCATTGTGAGGATCTGCACAAACGCAGCAGCCAAAACAAACAGAAAAGTCATGTCTTTTGTGAGTTACTGAGCAAAACGCTATAAACTGTTTATGAGGTTTTTGTTTGATTGTCTCTGCGATTCCAGATGTTTTTTTAATGATAATCTGACGTGTGTAGGGCAGGGGGTTCTCCAGGACTAGGGCTGGGAACCTGTGCTCTAGACCAGTGATCTCCAACTCTGCTCCTTGAGACAGACCTTCCTGCAGTTTCACCTCCAACACAAATTTAACATTCCTCCTTCAGCTGATCAAAGATGTCTGAAGTACGTCTGAGTAGATGGATCAGGTGGGTCTACAGGGTTGGAGCTGAAGCAGGAAGGCAGATCTCCAGGAGCAGCGTTAGTGTCCACTGTCCACTCAGTCTGGACAGATGGAGGAATCAGACTTGGGCAGTAATGACTCAGTGGAGCCTGTCTGAACAGTGCAGGCTGGTGGTGCCGTGTGATGGTGAAGTGAAGGTTCTGCTGGCATATTAGAGCCTGAAGAACCTCCAAACCTCACAGTGTACCTGACCACACATCTCCCTTCACGGCTGCTGTCTATACACACTCAGATGAACACAGCCAGGATGCTGCTGTATGATGTTATATCTTCACTGAATGGATTCAGTTTGCATTACTGAACGCTGCCTGGTCTCAACACTACTGAGGACGTTCGGGATGCAGATGTTCAGCAACTGCACAGTGATTTTCATACAGCACAATATTCCTACACAACACAGTCGACACACTGCAGAACCAACTCGGTGTGAAAATTACCTTCTTTGGCAGGAAGTACACGCCCACTGGGTATTTGCTAGTGTTGGTCCAGAGCTCGATCTGAGCGAGGACCTGATTGGTGAAGGAGTTGCTCATGACGAAGCTGGGGTGACCCATGGCACAACCCAGGTTCACAAGACGCCCCTCGGCCAGAACGATCACATGACGTCCGTTCTTCATACGGTAACGGTCAACCTGGTGGGGAGAAGAACAAAGTTCTGAAAAGAGTCAAGTCAAGTCAAATTTATTTGTATAGCACTTTTTACAACTGATGTCACAAAGCAGCTTCACAGAAATCCATTAAGGACAAAGTTTTAACATGAACTGTAAATCCTCCAAGTGGGCAAGCCAGGAAAAACTCCCTCAGAGCTGAGGAAGAAACCTTGGGAGGAACCAAGGCTCACATGGGGGGACCCATCCTCCTCTGGTCAAACTACCTACAAAATTATTATACTACTAATATTAATAGTAGTAGTAGTAGTAATAGTTAGGAGTCCACTTCAGTGTAGGGTGGGCAGCTAGTCCAAGGCAGGTGGCGGTAGCTGGGCAAAAGACCACAAACAGAGAAGATGATCTCATTCAGTGCCAAATAATCTGATTGCTAGAAGCTTTCACATTTGAAGGGGAATTCCACCAAGTTTTCAAAATTGTCTGCATAACTACAAGGTTAAGAACATCACTGAGAGCGCTTTGGTGTGAAATGCTTCGTTCCAAGTCAGAATTCACAGCTGTTCAAATTTTTGCAAGTAACAGAATTTAATGGAACTACATTTTTCCAAGTAACTGTAGAGATACGAGGTTTTTGCATGACTGATGATTTAACCTCTAACTTAAAGGTTTGTGCAACAGTTAACTCTTTTTAGTTGTCCAGTACACAGTGTGCCTGTGATTTTAAACCTGTTTCTGGATAAACTGTAAAAGGTTTTGCTCATGTTGTTGGTTTTATCCATAGTGTTGCCTAATAACTTTAAAAGCTCTCCAGCTGTTTCAGCATGACTGTACAGTGTGACAGTGCTGTCATACATGCTGGGAGATATTAATCCTGTACAAATATATAAAACCCAGATGGAACTCTGTAGCTTTCATAAATCCACTCAGTTATTCTGTCACCTCCTAGTGTTCATGGTAAGTCAATTACGTAACGCCTTAACTATTCTCACTGCCGTCATGTCCTGATTGAGTCCATAACGTAGCACAAACACTTTAGAACGGATCAACACGTCTGTAAAATAGAGGTCTGCGCTCATGCAGGACTCACGGGACCCTCCACAATATCTCACAGTGTGGACTAATTTTCAGTGCTGTGTGCTGAGCGGGCGGGTGACCAGCCCCCTGCAGGCGGGAGAGGGACAAAACACATATGAAGAGAAATCCCACAAATTAATGAACAGCCTAAATAAAGTAGAACGATCAGTAAATCATATATAAACAATATAAAATGATAACAGTAAAACAGTTAAAATGAATGAAGTCTCTAAAGAGCTGTAAAGCAGCCGATCAACAACACGCAGATTCTCTGAGATCACAGAGACGGAGCCCTCAGTCTGACGGCCACAGCTGCCCAGCAAAACACCAAAATAACTGCTCTGTGGTTTAATTCCTGCTCTGTGTTTAAATGGTGAATAAACAGCGTTTGGTGAAGTTATTCACTGTGAGCCTGATGACCATGACTGACCTGTTATTTCAGCAGAAAATCATGTGTTTGTGAACAGACAGTGCCAGATACTGGAGTCAGTTCACATTGACGGAGCTAAGCAGGACATATGATTCCGATTTTCTGCAGGAATGGGATGAAATCTAGCGAAAGCAGGACTGAAAACCGTCCCCTGCAGACCTCCACTGTAAACGATAGGCCTTAAAATACTACATGAATAAATGTTACCAGATATAAAGCCAACAATGATCTGGGGTTTTACAGTTTGCCTGCTGGAAAAATGCCAGCTCTAATACAGAGGCCAAGGCGCCCCCTACTGTTCTGCTGAACCTACTGTCTTTAGCCTGCATCCCTTTTTAGAATGACCTGATTACAGACAAACTCACACATTAAACAACACTGAGCTTTATCTTTAGGTCATAAATGTCCTGTTTTAAAATCTCCAGCAGCACCCACACGCAAAACCCCGCGAGTGTGGGTTTCATCTCTTTTAATGACGCACAACAAAACTACTTGACTGCTAATTCCGGCCCCTTATGGGGAATATATGAATTTTGTATAACTGAAAAAATAAACCTAAATGCTAAATTATGTTCTTATTTTATTGCTATAACTTGCTCCTTTCTACCTGCTCAAAAAGTTCACGTACAGTCGTGAACACGAGCAACAAACCGCATACGTGCAAGTGACGAATAAAGATCACAGCTACTCTTCGGACGCTGATGTTTGTTGGGTACCTGAGGTTTAACGTTGATCCTCTCAGCAGCGTTTTCATTCAACCACTTCATGTCAATCTCACAGTCGAAATGGCCGATGTTGCAAACGATGGAGTCGTCCTTCATCTGCTCAAAGTGACTGTGGGGTTATAGAGAGAAAGGTCAGAGAAAGATCACACTCATCATTATAAAGGGCATCAAACCGGATCTCAAAAAACTGGAACATTCTCAACTGTGAGCAGTTTCAGAACATTTTGTAGCCCCAATTTATTTTGATATTCTGTAATAGAACAGCCAACAGTTCAGTTATTACACAGTTATTATGTGAGCTAATCACAATAATCTTCCACAGATATACTGTTTTAGTATTCTCCACTGGGTTCAGGTGAATGTAAGGAAAAGAAAGCATATCACATTATGGGTCTTGCAAAAACAACAAAAATGTGCTATAATACCTTTAAAAATCAGGGCTGAGCAACGTTTGTTTATTTGAGCTTCAGCGGTTTTTCAACTGGGAGCTGCCAAGTATCGACAACTATGAAGCGAGATAGCAAAAGAGCAACCTGGACACTTTAGGCTCGACCTTTAACCCCTTAAATGTCCAGGAAAAACCGGCCACCCCAGAGTTTTATTACACACTTCTATAATCTAAACACAGCTCAGTCAGTTTGCACTGAAGTCCCTGTAGTTACTGAATAATCAGCCTCAGTGTGTAATAAGACAGGATTTTAAGGGATTAACAGGTGAACAAAAAAAAGGCAATTAAATTATTTACACAGCAATTAATCATCAGCTCAAATGTCATGATCGTAACAGGCTTAACTGTAGATCATCTATAACAGCGGCACATGTTAATAAACCAGAGAAACTCAGCTGATCAACAATTTTAGAGTTCGGAGTAGAGGATCAGAATCAGGGCTGGGTTTAGGATCAGGGTGAGGTTTCAGGTTTAGGTTTACATCAGAGAAAATACATTTTATAGATTTACCACTGAATCTACGAGCTAAACATCTACAGCGGACCATCCGAGTAACTATTACCAGTTTTTTTTTTAATGGTTCCAGGCTGTAATTTCTGACTGACCTCCTTAAAATGAGCCCCTTCAGTTCAGAGAGCTTCCAAAAAAGGCTCGAGTCTACAGTTCTGCCATCTGTAGATAATATCAACCAGCAGTTCTGTTCCACCAGCTGCTCATCTCCACCATTCATCACTGAACGCTCACACACGCTCACACACACACGCTCACACACACACACGCTCACACACACACACACGCTCACACGCTCACACACACACACACGCACACACGCTCACGCTCACACACACACACACGCTCACACACACACGCACACACACACACACACACACACACACGCTCACACACACACGCACACACACGCTCACACACACACACGCACACACACACACGCACACACGCTCACACACACACACGCTCACACACGCTCACACACACACACGCACACACACGCTCACACACACACACACGCTCACACACACACACGCACACACACACACACGCACGCTCACACGCACACACACGCTCACACACACACACGCTCACACACACACACACGCTCACACGCACACACGCTCACACACACACACGCACACACGCTCACACGCACACACGCTCACACACACACACGCTCACACACACACACACGCTCACACACACACGCTCACACACGCTCACACGCTCACACACACACACGCTCACGCTCACACACGCTCACACACACGCTCACGCTCACACACACACACACGCTCACACATACACGCTCACACACACACACACGCTCACACACACACACACGCTCACACACACACACACGCTCACACGCTCACACACACACACGCTCACGCTCACACACGCTCACGCTCACACACACACACGCTCACACGCACACACGCTCACACGCACACACGCTCACACGCTCACACGCACACACGCTCACACGCACACACACACGCTGGTGGTGTTATACTAGTGAGGACCTTCATTGACTCTGTATTAGTGCAGTAATACGACACCTACACCACACAGAGGAGCGCTGGACAGCACCTGCATAACTTACGGAGTATTTACTCACTGAGGAAGGCGGGCGCCAAAAAAGGGCCTCTGCTTCTATTCCTGAGTTTAATAAACGCCCTGTAAACGTTCTCTTTTTTGGGGGTGGGGTTAGCTCTGTTTAGGCTCATTTTTCTCAGGAGGGCTGTCTGTTTATTTGCCATTTATACCTAAACAGTGTCTGAACACCAGCCCAACAATTAACCTCAGGAAACAAGAGCTAATCTTTCTACTCTTTAGTTAATCCAATAAATGTTGCTTTTGTAGTGAAAACAGTGTTTCCTTCTGAGAACCTGATAAACTGACATGTGCATCATGGGGACACTGGGTCCTCACAAAGTGCTAAAGACAAACACACACACACACACACACACACACACACACACACACACACACAACTGGATCTTGCGCTCTAACCTGAAACTCCAGACCCCCCCCCGCCGCTGCTCATAACTCTTCACACCCTGATGAATGTGATCGGCGTCTCTGATTCGCTGGCCATGAATTCAGTTTAATGGCTTTTTCTGAATCCAGTAACACGTTCAGGTCACATTACGAGTCCAGCGTAACGTCCTCTCTTCATCTGACCCGTTATTTATATTTCCGTCTGTCACAGAAACTCGGACGCGGCAGTAAGAGGGAAGTTCAGGCTATAGTCTCATTTGAGCAGGACGTTCGAACAGAAGCTGGAGCTCCGTCAGTAATTCACACAGCAGGACGGGCATCTGCACACGTGCACCTTCACTTATCAGGCCCACCGACACCACACAGCCCGCAGCTCAGCGGGGTCCAAAACTCACCACCACTGAAAAGGGTTCTTTTCTCCATTTTTTTCTAACACAAATTAGAACTGGACAATATGTGATTCATCTTTATCGTGATACACTTTACAGTGATTAACAACATGCGTCTGTATTATTGTTGGTACTGACAGAATTTACCAGCTGCCTGTTTTGTTAATGAAAGAACACAATTAGCCCTGTTTCACTGGATGTAGTGCAGAGTGTGAAACATCTCATTTAATCATTAAGCCCAATTTCTTTTAATGGTTTTTATGGCAGTTGTGTGGTGTGTCGCCCTGCTTTAATGACTGTGTGTAGCTGCTCATGTTTGTGACAACTTTTTGTGTCTAATTTCTGTTTTGTTGTTGACGTCTGTTCTGCTCTGTGATTGGTCACATCTCTGACTTTAGAGCTTCAGCGTTTTATTTTAGACCAGAAGAATAAAAAAAAGAAGAATAAAGTCTGACAGTCTTCATTTTCTGTACTGATAGATGCTGAAGTTCCCCTGCAGTTCTATTAGTTACTCAGCAGTTTTTTGACTTGATACTTTTTCACTGTTTACTAAAGTTGTGTTTTGGGACAGTTTGTTTACTTTTACTTCAGTTATTATTTTACCCAAGTATTAATACTTTTGAGTGTGTTTTTAGGCTACTTTTCACACAAACCTAGAAACACTGCAGAACCGTGAATATAAGCTCTGTGTTTTAGTCATAAACGTTTTTTTTTCCAAGTGCCCAGCTATTCATCTAAATTTGTATTACTTCATATTTTCTTTTTATATTTTATTGTTTTTGCATTTGATTTGCACTGTTTGTGTTTCTACCATCACATTTGCTCCTGTCTGTTTATTAATGCTTTGATTTGTACAGAGCTGTGTTCAGCTTTGACTGTTTTTAAACGTGCTCTAGAAATAAACTTGACTCCCACTTTCTGTTGTTTATTTCCAGGTTTAACTAAAACCTTATGAGGACCGTCTGTAAGTGGACGCTCAGGAGTTTCAGCCACACTCATTACTAACAGGTGTGTAAAATTAAACACACAGCTGTGTAGAGTCTCACAGACAAACACTGACCGTAGAATGGGTCGCACTGCGGCGCCACCTTAAGTCTCTATGCTAGGCTAATAGCCAACGCTAACTCCAGGAGAGAAGCTTTCTGTTCCTCTCTTTTCCTCTTTAACTCATTACAGGCTAAAGTCGCTCCTTCTGCAACAAACTGGACTAACTGGCCCACAGGTCACTGCACAGGAGAGGGAGTCAGAGTGTTCTGACCTGTCTGTTGAGTTGATGTTATCTGTGCTTATTTGTGGCAGAACAGTGTAACGGTACTCACAGCTGAGGAAGAACCCAGAATCTCTCAGTATTAAGTCTATGTATGTTCCATCGGTCTAAAGGCCTTTTCACCCCAAAACAAATCCTATTTTTACGTCACACCAAGTCTCACACTATTTTTATCTAAACACTTTTTTTCACGTTTGTGAAAACGCAGGAGGAAGAAATGATTCCATGAGTAGCAGCGATGATTAACTCATGGTTTTTCCTTTCAGCTCTGCAACTAAGCGACACACAGCGAGTACACAGCGTTCTACAGCAGAACACAGGGAGCTCCACCACCTCACGCAGGAGCGGAAGCTGCATAACAAGCGGTTCTGCAGGTGTTTGTGTGTCGGTGGAGGAATTTGAGGCTCTGCTTGCTGCTCCTCTCATTAAAAAGGAGTAAATGAACTACAAGAAGCCCTTTGAGTCTCTTCTCTTTCTGATCAATGAGTCGCGGAGCTTTAACAGTGTTTAATATCATCATTTACAGAAAAACAGTATTTAGGCCCCATTTCTTATTTTTACCCCTTGTTTTCGAGTGTTGCCCCTTGGAACTGAGTTACAGGGTAGTGGTTAAATCTTCCTCTGAAATGGGACCCTCAAATAAAAAGAGCATCACTTCATTAACAGCTACCAGCGCTGCTCTGTAGGTGACCCTGCCAGTCTGCAGTGACAGCAGAGGAGGGTAAAGTTCAGCTCCTCACTGCTGTGTGTGTTAGCTTTAGAAACTTGACATTCATTTTGCATTGAGCTCTTAGGTTCATGAGTTTGTCTGTGTGTTTGTGCTGCTGACTCGGAACAGAGAAACACACCTGCCCAGAATGATGTCCTCACAGCCGGTGGTCGTCACAAAGATGTTTCCCTCCTTGCAGGCCTCATCCATTGTGGTCACCTCATAGCCTGTACAGTTAATTAGCAGAGAGAGGGGAAAAGTTGAATTAAAATTCACCACCACTCGATATCAGCCTGCGCAGAGTAAAGAAACTAGCAGTGCTCCAATGCTGATGTCTTCTACATAAACACTTATAAAATGTAGAAACTGGGAGTAAAGCCTGGAATATCGTTACAGAGAAATATAACCTGTGTGAGATACAGATTCAGTGCCCTGGTGGTGAATTATGAAAACGCCACTTTGACAAAACTGTTTTTAATATGAAAAGTGTGCAGGCACAGCTTTGGAAATCACTTGCAGTGTGATGTTTCTCCAGCAGGGAGCGCCGTTAGCCCGCAAAAGAAAGCAGCTCAAGAACGCAGGTGTTTACAGTAACATTTATTATAATGACGGGTGAAGCAGATCTGAAAGACGCTGGTTACTCAGTATTATATTATTCAGTATGTGTTTTATATTTGGGGGTGGCAGGAGGTTTAACAGCGTACAGGACAGCAGTAAACAAACACACACAGTAAACAACAAAGCGAGGACAGCGCTCACCTTCCATCGCCGCCTGCAGGGCATTGATGGGGTCGATCTCCGTGACGATGACTCTGGCACCGAACCCTCTGAGAGCCTGAACGCAGCCCTTCCCGACGTCACCGTATCCGGCCACCACGGCCACCTTCCCGGCAATCATCACGTCCGTCGCCCTCTTAATGCCGTCGATCAGAGACTCGCGGCAGCCGTACAGGTTATCAAACTTACTCTGCAGAGAGAAAAAGAGGAAACAAACACCATCAGTTTAAACTGTCCGGCTGATACGGAGCGTTTCTGCATTCAGAGCACAGAGATCGACACCTCTGCACTGCTTCTGTTTCCTGGTTAGATCAGGTTTAACATCCCAAACAGGACGTTTTAATGATTTATTCTCAAACTCATCACTGCTTCTGACTCTGTCGGTCAGCATCGATCCAGGAGCTCGTTCTACAGTAGATCCACCTCACTGACCGTACACGGATCATTCTGCATGAGCTGAACACGTTTAGGAAATTTATATGAACCTGTACCTTAATTATGGTTATTTATTAAAACTGATGATTGAACATTCTAAAAACAACCATAACTACCCAATCTTACCAAATGTTTCAGTAGCGTCTGTTTCAGTAGCGTCTGTTTCAGCTCATTCTGAGCTCAGAAACTCAGCCAGTACAGACCAGCAAACACAACTCTGAACAGCTGTTCACATAGAAAATCATCATATTTTACATTAAAACACTAAAAAGTGCTGAACTGCAGAAAATATGACGGTTCTTAATGTTCCACACTGATTTTCAGACTTTGGGACTCATTTACTTCAAAACAATGGGATCTAACTGCTCACCATGTGGCCATGAGGGACAGGGATGCAGCCTCACTTCCTGCTCTGAAGCTCATTAACATATATAACCCAGAGCAGAGGTTGGAAAATGATCATGTAGAAATGAACTGTTTCTGGCACATAAACCAACTGAAACACTGTGTGTAGCTCAAAATAAAAGAAAATAAAACATATATGGGCTCCTAAACGAACACGTTCCAGATCAATACTGAGGAAGTCTTACACTGAACTGGACATGAAAACTGGACCCGACCTAAAGATCTAAAAGTCTGAGCACCATCCGATCAAATCTCTGCAGCACTAATATAAGACAGGTCTGTTGTGAATGAGACGTTTGGGTGTAAAGAACCATTTTAGAGTTTAAAGAACCTCCACACAATGTTAAGGTTCTAAGAAGAACCCTGAAACTGGCACAGAACCCATGCATGTTCCAAACATGTAGGAGAGATTATTGTGAGTTTGGAACCGTTGAGATGAGCGAGAACTAAATTATGACAAATCCAGACGTAGATTAACATCTAATCTGATTAGTCTGATAAGATTTGCAGGTACCTTCGTAACAGAGTCGTTCACGTTGATGGCAGGAATCTTGAGTTCACCCTTCTTCAGCATCTTGTAGAGGTTGTGAACACCAGTGGTGGTCTCCTCAGAGAGACCCTTGATTCCTGAAAAAAGGAGAAGAAAAAGTTTGACAAAAAAAAGTGGTGTAATGCTGCCACCTAGTGGTGATAAGAAGGAACAGCCCCAAAACAGTTTCTGCAATTAAGTTAACTTAAACCATAAACCACACAGCGTGCAGAGCAGATCAGTGTGAAGCTTCAGCAGCTCCGGAATCTGAGCTTTAAGGAAATAAAGTATTTACAACCTATAATATTAAATAACAGATTAAAACCTCACCAGCCAGCAGTTTGGGGTGTTTCTGGTGCACCAGGTTGGTCAGATCTCCTCCATCGTCCAGGATCATGTTGAGGGGCTGACCGTCCTTGAAGTAGAGGGTCTGCTCGATGCACCACACGTACTCCTCATCCGTCTCGCCTTTCCATGCGTACACTGAACACGGTAAATAAGAACCAGGGTCGTATTACAGAACCGTCCTCTCTTTTACTCTCGACAGGTCGAGATTCACAGATTTATACTACAAAAGCAAATGTTTTGTGCATCTTGATATCCTGATGTTACATTTCTCCCATATCGCCCAGCTTTAAGTTCAGTACGTTCAGCTCACATTTACCAGCTGCTTTCATATCCAGATGTGTTTACTCTGTGAGCTGACTAACATTTTACCTTACTGGACTCTGACCGTCTCTGGACGGTGTGTTTTAATGCAGTTCCTCACTCTCCTGTGTGGATTTGGCGCCAACTTGTGGATCAAGACAGAAGTGCGTTTTGGTGATCTAGCAGTCCAACAGGCTTCACACGCGTTAAAAACATTAGTTATTTAAAATGTATTACATTTAAAATATTTGAACCTCACAATATTGTGATATTATACTGTATTGATCAGCGTTCCTGAATACATTTATGACTAAATACTGCATATAATAATCAACAGTCAGCTTCAAATCTGATCCCAGATCTGACACTCGGAGACGCTTCAGATCAGGACGAGTTTAGAACAGCACTAAAAAGGAATGAGATATTTTACTGAACTGTGTCTTAATCTGGGAGGCCAGTTTCTTCAGCCTGGTGGTCCGGCGGGAGAGGAGAGGACCACGAGACTGACCTCCATGAACTTTAACTACCTGAGTGACAGTCTGTGTTACTTTGGGGGGTGTTAAGCTCCTTATGTGAGCTCTGAATAATGAACAGCCGGATTGTTTCAGCTCTCAGTGCTTCACTGCAGGAGTTACTGCTGTTTGGATGGTTTTTGGGGAAAGTGGGAAACACAATGTTCTGAGAAATAATAATACTACTACTACTACTAATAATACTAATAATAATAATACTACTACTACTAATAATAATAATAATAATAATAATAATAATAATAAGAGAAAGAACATTAATATGGATCAAAGTCTTTTATCTTTGTATCTTTTGTTTGTTTGTTTTTTTAAACTTGTAGGGATCAGAACCGGCAGATTTCTGCTAAAAACATGACACTGGCAACCAGCCAACTGATTATTGTGACTGTGTGAGATCTGGGCTGCAGGTAAATAAAGTGAGGCAGATAAGAACATTTGCATAATAATAATAATAATAATAATAATAATAATAATAATAATAATAAAGCACCTTCAGTCACACTGACTGTGTTTACATAGAGATTTTCTCCAATCTGACTGAATCTGAGACTGAGGTGTTTATACCTCACTCTACTCAACACTCTGATCTCTATTTACACTCACTACAACTAATCAGAACCTAAATTTCACACTTGTGTTGAGTATCACTCCGTGTAGATGTTACCACGACAACCAGCATCACGTGAGTCCAGTCACAGTGAGACGAGCAGCAGTGAGCAGTGCTTGTGTTTTAACTGCTTTAAAATGATGTCAGACTCAGGAAAACGTCCTTCACATGTCCTTATTAAAGCAGGCCGAGAGGAAGACGTCGTGTTCTGAGACACATAAGCTGGACGTCCGTCCCACCGCCGTCTTTTAAAGATCAGAGCATAAACTTCGTCTCCTCTGCAGACCAGTTTCTGCTCCGCCATGTTGAACGGTATAACGACGCGACGAACATGATCAGAACGGACTTAAACTTTCTGATAGGGAATGTAATCAGATACAGGCGTTTACACGGATATTATTCTTCTATTTAACGGATTATTTACAGGATTACCCACCTCGATCAGTTGGATGGGAACTGTGATCAGAATGGCCTCAATAAACTATTCTGACCACTGATAGTGTCCTGTCTTTATCTGTATCAGACACAGAGCTCAGCAGATACTGAGACGGTACCTGGAACGCCGGTCTTGGCGATGGCAGCTGCAGCGTGATCCTGCGTAGAGAAGATATTACAGCTCGACCACTGGACCTACAGAGAGAGAGAGACAGAGAGAGAGAGAGAAGAGAGAGAGAGAGAGAGAGAGAGAGAGAGAGAGAGAGAGAGAAAGAAAGAAAGAAAGAAAGAAAGAAAGAAAGAAAGAGAGAGAGAGAGAGAGAGAGAGAGAGAGAGAGAGAGAGAGAGACAGACAGACAGACATACAGTTATACAGTAATCCTTTAATCAGGTAAAGCTGTACCTGTTACTGTCTGACTGTTCTCACAATAATTAGTGAAATTCTCAGAATGTGTTTTTGTCTCACTCTCTGTCCCAGAGTGACCTGATCGACCTGATCAGCCCTGAGAGTGAACGCGGCTCCACCGAGGAAACACAGGGACAGACAGGGTGAGAGAGGAATGAAGGCTTTATCACAGCCTCCTGGGAGACACTGACCCTAAACCACTGATATCAGCACCGCAGCCGGGCTGAGCGGTTTGGGGAAAATATCTAAATGCAATTTTTCTGACTAATTTTGAATCTGCAATTTAAATTGTGATTACTTTCTATAAATTAATGTTCAGGTCTGTTTTTTGAGCAGTGAAACATGAATATCCACTTTTCTGGCTTGAGGCTCGACCCCTGAATGCACTGTGCTGGACTGACGGTATAGCAAAATATCTAACGCCGATTTTTCTGACCAGTATTGTGTTTCGATTTAAACTGCTATTCAATTTGAACCGTGATTTCTTTTTGTGTCTAAACAGACCAGCGTACACTTTTTCCAGTTTGAGGCTCAAACACTGAACACAGTCTACCAGCCTATCTCTGGTTGTGATGTCACTGTTTAGTTGCTTCTGACAGTCAAATTCATCTAAAAGCAGATCAGAAGCTCAAAACCTGCAACGTTTCCATGTTGACTTTAACAAAACTTTCACCTCTTACAATTAAAAAAATTCACTCTTACAAACTGTGATTTCGATAATTAACTGATTGATCTTTCAGCCGAAACTGCCAGCAAGTTGTGGTTGTGATGTCACAACACATGGAGGTTTGGTTGGATCTGATTGGTCTAACTCATCTACAGGCAGTTCACAAACTCTGTGTTTTACCTCACAAAGTTAACTTTCCCCACTTAAAGCCGAAAGGGGAAGTCCACCGATTTTTCTAAATTCCTGCATAATTAAGTGGTTGAGATGTAATCAGAGTCGTTCAGAGTGGTTTGGTGTGAAACGCTCTGTTCTAGATAAACTTACCGAGTCAGAACTGTTCACAGTGGTGGTGATAGGAACCAGACGTCCACCTCTAAAAGCTCCCTCACAGAAAGTTCCTACATGAAATGGTTATGAATTCACTGCCTGATGACTGAGACACTGTTTTATGATAGTTTTGAGAAGATTTTGGCCTTAAAATCCATTCATGGTGGAGGGATACATAATATCCAGGGCACTGTATGGCAAAATAGTCCACCGTACTCTGATAGGATGCGCTCACATGCATAATCCGCACCCACTCTATTCTGATAGGATGGGCTCATAGGCGAAATCCCCACCCCCTCTACTCTAAGGAGATGCACTCATGCATAAGCCACGCCCACTTTACTATAATAGGATGCTCTTATATGGATAATCCCCAGATATACTGATTCCAACGTCATTTCTTTTTTACATTTTTCGATACTGTTTTACACTTTAGACACACACAGGGCTGCGAGATACAATATCAGACTATATTTAAGTAGCATTAATAAAGCTTTTCAATTAAATTAAATAGGTTCGTTAAGTCTGGTTGGACCGTTTTGTTCTTAAAATGACACCAAAGGGAATCTTATACATTATTATAAACATTAATCAGAACATGAACATTTACAGAAAGAAACTTTATCTGTCAGTAAACATCACTCTGTAGTCACTCACTGCAGTTAACCGTCCGGTTCTGGATACTAACAAGGAAGAACACGGAACAGCGTTAAACTAAAAACAGACTGCTTGGAAACAGGAGCCCTGCAGTATATGATCAATATAATACTCGTTATCAAATATAATCTGAAATCTATCAGTAAACCTGATCAGCAGTATCACAGTGTGCTGATGTAGTGGACGGAGCGGAGCTACTGAGAGGCCACTAATCTGGTCAGAGAGCCGTCAGGGATTTGGGTTCCGTGTGGTTTAAATCTGGCTCAGCCCTAAAACCGTCTCTCGGGGTCTGTCCTCACCTCGGCTCCGAGCGCAGTGAGGGTCTCGATGAGCACGGCGGTCTGCAGTGTCATGTGCAGACAGCCTGCGATACGCGCTCCTTTCAGCGGCTTCGTCGGCCCGTACAGCTCGCGCATCTTCATCAGCCCCGGCATCTCGTTCTCCGCGATGTCGATCGCCTTCCGCCCCCATTCCGCCAGGCTGATATCAGCTGCAGGCAGACACACAGGCAAGCAGACAGACGGGCAGGCAGACAGACAACAATATATTATTATAAAGGTCAGATTAGTGATGACCAGCAGTTTATAAAATCAGTGCTTTTTGAAGACATTTTTTAAGAACTTCACAAATGAAAAATAACATTAATTCCAGCATAAAACCACAAACAAACTCAAACTCAGCAGATATTAATATCTTTATGCTTTATTCAAACAGCCACAGCGGAGTTACAGCTGCTCAGGCGAGAAGGGTCCGTCTGCAGACTGCAGGATGGGGGTGGAACGTGGAGAGCGGAACCGCTCTGGAGGAGACCGATCAGAACAGAGTGGGCAAGCTGACCAATCAGAGCACCCTGGGCTTATTGGGAGGCGGGGCTTAAAGGCACAGGAGCTCTAACAGAGTATTTCAGACAGAGAGTGAATAGAGGTGAACAGTATGAGGGAAATAGTTTGTTTATGGAACACTGAAGCTGTAAATCTGTTCTAGTAAAGCCAAAAACAAAATAATAAACACTGAGCAAAATATGTCCCCTTAACTGTTATTTATCGCTGCTTATATCATCACAAAATCAGACGACTTCACTGAACGTCATGTTTGTTCAGCCCCGATTTCCACAACCTTCACTCTTCTGGAAGAGCCGCTCTGAGACTCTGGATTCCGAAGATAACTGAGAACAAGATTCCGAGGATAACTGAGAACAACAACCTGAAGGACAAGTTCACAGAAGCTGTAGGTGAAGCTCCGTCTGATCCGCTCAGAGTGACTGACGAGCCGTTTCTGATGTTTTTAACAGACGCTCAGTATCGCGATTCAGCGAGAATAAACGATTAAGTCCTGTATCATCAGCATCTCCATCAACATGTTTACAGTCGTCTGATTCTGCTGCAAAGCAGCTGCTCAGCATTCAAACTATTCAGTTCTGATTTCTGACTTACTTTTAAATACATCTCAAAAACTCATTTGCTACTCTAAAATAAATCACATTTAACCTGTTTTTAAATTATAACTCTTCATAGAAGTGAATGTAAAAGTTTGAGTCATTTTAGAGCATTTATCACCATGACATCATCAGGATTGCAAAAGAGAAAAACAAACAACTATATATAGATAAGCGTTTTTGTCCTGACAGGAAGTTACACCTGTAATTGTAATCAGTCATGTGTTACTGAACAACATGTTTCTTTTTATTCTCAGCAGTACTGACGTACTACTAATAATTATTATTTAAATAGTGCTTTTCACACCAGTGGCAGCTCAAAGTGCTTTACAGACAGGTGATAAAACACTTCTACAAGAAATTATAAGTATTTATTTAGAATCAGAAGAAAATCAAACAGATCAAATTAGAAGATAAAAACCACGAGACGCAGAGTTTTACTGAAGCTCTGAGTTAAAGAGCTGCATTTTCAGATGTTTATTAAAAGTGAGCTCTGAGCTCGACTGTCTAATAAAAGCTGAACTGAGCTCCACAGTTTAGAAGCAGAATAACTGAAAGAGTCTCTCCACGTTTTCTGTCTTTATCGGTGTTTAATATTCATAAAATCACAGATAAACAGCAGCAGGAGCTCATCAGCGTAACGGATCCGAGACACCGTCATCTGCTCTACGCTGATGTTCTGCTCATGAATTATAATATACGTCACTTGACATGCAGACAGCTGTGCCGGGGTGAGGGGGGGGGTGGTCTTGTCTCTTAAAGGTCACTGGATCACATTTACAGAATGTACAACTGGAATTCTCCAGATGTAATTTAAAACCCACACGTCTAAGGACTCCTATCCAAATCTCAGCCCCTCCAACAACTGCCACATACATTATTACTAAAGGGGAACTCCACCAATTTTCCAAACAGAGAGGTTCAGAGTGGTTTGGTTTCTAAAGAAACGTACCGAGTCAGAACTGTTAACAGTGGTGGTGATAGGAACCAGACGTCCACCTCTAAAAGCTCCCTCACAGAAAGTTCCTACAGTAAATGGTTATGAATTCACTGCCTGATGACTGAGACACTGTTTTATGATAGTTTAGAGAACTTAAACTCCATTCATGGTGGAGGGATACATGCAGGGCGCTGTGAGGCAAAATAGTCCCCAAAGAAAAACTTATTATTTCAGATTTTCCACTATTTTCCATCATCAACATTCCATATAAACTCAGAAGACTCGTGTAGGTTCACTGGTGGTTCTGGATAGTAAATAAAATGTCTATATTTGTGTTGTAGTCATGGCGACCCCTGGTTCCTATCACCACCACTGTAAAGAGATCTGAGTCTCCACAATAAAAACCACCTGACTGGATTATCTTCATTTCATTATCAGAACTTTAGAACCGGCACATTGATCCAGTTCACACTCGCACTCCAGTGTGAACAGAACTGCACTGTGAACCTGGATTAGTGAGCAGAACTCAGTATAATTAAGTCAGCATAATTATAGCTTTAATGTAGTGCTGGGCAACATGACAATAAATATCGTCATGATAAATTATGTCACAGTATGCTTTTCTGATCATGTTGCATATGTTGTCAGATTTAGTGACAAATATTTTGATAGTATTTTTATGTAGGTTCTTTTTTCTGTTCTAGCTGATCAGATGTCTGACAAATAAATATCGTGTATCATGAAGTATCACAATATTATATTTTTGCCATATCGCCCACCTCTACAGTAATGACCGCTTATATTTCCTACCTTAAATCATCAGAGCACCACAAACTCAAAACATGCACGACTTTTACGCACTCGATGAAATCAGCTCAGCTGTGATCGCTCAGCTGATGACGTCACTACAGGAACACTGGAATCGAAGGAAACATCGACGAAACGCAACAAAAGAAAATCCTGAATCACAAGCCGATCAGACGCCATGGATTTACATCACAGTCACTGAAGCAGCTTTTTATCGTGTGAGAAATGCTAAAGTTCAGCTTTTCTATCAGCACTGATATGGTGAGTGAGTTAGCAGTCAGACAATGTGGGACCCCCGAACACCAGGGGGTCTTTCACACTGATTTTGGCTCGTATTCTGCAGGTCACGGTGGGGCAGTGATGTTTCACGTTTCTCCACTGTAGTGACTGATTTTCAGTCTGATACGAGCTCCTCTCCTTTACGCTGCTAATACATCTGAACTACCGACCTACTCAGGAATTCTAAAGAGGTGAACTTCCCCTTCCGTGCTCCTTAGTGCCCACTGAAGGTTCTGCTTCGTCACCTCTCTGCTAAGAACTGAACTCTGGACTCTCAATCTGACGGGTCAAAGTCCAACTAACTGAGTTACACATTTTCATATCAGCTACTGCGTGACGCAACTGCTCACTCTCAACAAAGACGGTTCTTTAAGGGTTCTTTAGTACAGACTATGGTTCTTTATAGAATGATGAACAATCTGCAGGATTAAATGGTTCTCTGCATGGAGAAGTGGTTCTCCAGATTGGAGAATGTGTTGTATATGGTTCAAAACAGAACCAAAAAGTGTTTTTCTTAAAGAACTCGAAGAACCTTTTTGGTGCTGAACCATTTCCAAAAAGGCTCTATATAAAACCATACCACAAGATGGTTCTTAAAGGGTTCTTTACTAAAGACACTAGTTCTACATAGAACTATCAACATCCAAAGAACCATTTGCATACTTACATGGTTCTCTGCATGGTAAAATGGTTCCTTAAATTGATGGAGAATGTGCTGTATATAATTCTATATAGCACCAAAAAGGGTTCTTCTACTGTTACAAGCTTGACATTGTAACTATAGCAGAACCCTTTAGGATGCTACGTAGAACTTCTCAAATATATATTCTTTACAGAACCATCTACAGCACATTCTCCATCAATCTGAAAAACCTTTTACGATGCAAAGAACCGTTTAATCATGCAAAGCGTTCTTTGAGTGTTCCTGGTTCTATAGTACTATACAGAACTATTTTCTTAAGTAAAGAACCCCCGACGAAACATCTGTTTTAAGAGTGTACTGTTAAGATGTCAAGCCTGTAGCAATAGCAGAACGCTTTTTTGGTGGTACACAGAACCATTCTAATATGATAGAACCGTACATATTTAAGATCATTAGTAAAGACAATGGTTCGACATAGAACCACGAATACTCAAATAACCATGTGCGTGCTTAAAGTGTTCTTTGCATGGTGAAATGGTCCTTCAGATTAATGGAAAGTGCTGTACATAGTTCTGAATAGAATTTTTTTTAAACTGGTTCTATACAGCCCAAAAAAGGGTTCTGCTATTGTTATGATGTCAAGCTTGTACCATTTTTGGTGCTATACAGAACCATACACAACACATTCTAAAAGAATCTGAAGAACCATGTCATCATGCAGAGAACCACTTAATCATGCATATGGTTATTTGAGTGTTCCTGGTTCTATACAGAACCTCTGTCTTTACTAAAGAACCTCTGAAGAACAAAAAATAAACAGAGAGAAACAGAGAACTGTGCTGAACAAACAACAGATTAGAAAAGTCATTCTGTTGAGCCACGTGCTTAATAATGCGTTTGAACCTGACAGCGAACTGGTACGCTGCATTATGGGAAATGTAGTTCGCCGATGCCTTACGCCGAATGCGCAAGAGGCGCAAAAAGACTACAACTCTCCACCATGGCTGTCTGAATGAAACCATGCTGTCTGAGAAGCGGCCGAGTCTTCAGCACGAATAATCTTGTGTGTTTGCATGTTTTGTACGCGCTTTAAAACAGCGGGCCGAGATTCAGTCCGAGGAGCTGCTCGATACCGCGAGCTAAATTTAATAATTCCCAATTTAGCGCAGAAAAACTCCACAACCAGCGACTTGAACATTTGTGCACATTAGCGGCCTCAAGCCTTGATTTAAGTGCGTCTGTGCTGTTCAAATTAGCTCAGAAGGCGCTTAAGTTCGCTTCCTATTCCAATTCGCCGTTCCACCTTAAATGGTACAGTTATTATAACGCCCGAGGCGCCACAATGTAACTGCAGCACCATTTAAGGTGGAACGGCGGATTCGAATAGGAAGCCAAGTTCAGCTTCGCAAAAATGAATGATCTGTGTTTACTGAACTTAATCACTACTGACCGACTTTGAAGGGCAGCTTCTCGGACATTTCCGGTTCTTGTTCGTGTCGCTGGTTCGGTTCGAAACGGACTGGATCCCGGCCCGGTTACGGACTTCAGCAGAGAGGGAAACAAGCAAGCCGGGAACTTCAATATAAGAAGGTACAACCGCCTGGATTTAATATTCATGAGATCCTGCTCCTGATGCCCCGCCCCTCGCTGCTCATTGGTGCGCGGGAGCCAATGAGCGTCAATCGCAGGCAGGGAAGGTGTTGGGCGCGTCACGAGTATCATAGCGTTTTATAAGAAACTGATTTCAGCAGAAACTCGAACTCCGTCAGAATCTTACCAAACCGAACAGGCCTCGAAGGACCACTCCACCGATTTTACAAAATTCAGTTCTTTATGTGCAGTGCTCTGAAAAGTTTTGTTTGTTAAATATCGTCTTAGACATCAGGCAGTGAATTCAACCCGAACCCGAACCATTTCATGTCTGTGATCGAGCTTTTAGAGGTGGACGTCTGGTTCCTGTCACCACCACCGTTAACAGTTCTGGCTCTAGAACAGAGCGTTTCACACCAAACTACTCTGAATGACTTAGACTTAAATTAGAGGAATTCCCCTTCAACAACAATAACAATAATAATAATAACAATAACAATAATGTGTGTGTATGTACCAGAGTTCTTTAGTAAAGGCAAGCATTCTATTTAGATCCATGAGTTCTATAAGGGTTCTGCTGTTGTTTGATGTCAAGCTTTTTGGTGCTATATAGTACACACTAAAGCGAGATGGTTCAGGGGGTCTTTAGTAAACACAATAGTTCTATGTAGAACTACCAACTTCTAAAGAACCGTTTGCATGCTTAAACAGTTCTCTGCAGGGTGAAATGGTTCTTCAGATTGATGGAGAATGTGCTGTATATGGTTCTTCTATTGGAATAATGTCAAGCTTGTAGCAATAGCAGAACCCTTTTTAGTGCTACATAGAACCATTTTAATAAGATAGAACCAAACTTAAAAAAGAAAATTGGTAGACAGTGGTTCTATATAGAACCATGAACGCTCAAAAAAACATGTACATGCTTAAAGGGTTCTTTGCATGGTGAAATGGTTCTTCAGATTGATGGAGGATGTTGTATATAGTTCTGTGTAGAACTTTTTTGAAACTGGTTCTGTACAGCACTGAAAAGGGTTCTGCTATTGTTATGATGTCAAGCTTGTATCCTTTTTGGTGCTATACAGAACCATACACAACACATTCTCTATTAATCTGAAGAACCATTTCACCCTGCAGAGAACCATTTAATCAGGCATATGGTTACTTGAATGTTTCTGGTTCTGTATAGAACCACTGTCTTTACTAAAGGACCCTTGAAGAACCCTGGAAGCATCAAAGAGATGTAATCAATATAAAGCTGATTAAGTTTAAACAAAAAGAAAAAAAAAGAAAGAAAGAAAGAAAGAAAGAAAAAACAGAATGTGCTGTACATGGTTCTGATTATCCAGACAATTTTGGAAAATTGGTGGAATTCTCTTTAATAATAATAATAATAATAATAATAATAATAATGTGTATGTTCCAGGTGTCCAGTCTGAGGTTAATCAACAGTTTAATTATGCAGACAATTTTTTTTAAAAAATCAGTGGAGTTTCCCTTGGTTTGGAAACTGTCAACCTGAACACAATCCTTGACCTCTGACCTGACCCTGTAGCTGATAACAGGCCTCTGTGGGTCAATATGACATTAGACCTGTGATAAACAAGGCCTAAACACGTCTGAGCTGGAACAGTTTGTTTATAAAGTGTTTATTAATGATAGAATAACGTCCACAGTGCAGGATGGTAATAGTATAAATCAGGGGTGTCCAAACTTTATCACAGAGGGCCAGATTGAAATAATACCTGAGGGCAGAAATATTACTCACAATTCAAAACACTAAGTTTTCAGATCATCAGTGCTCAGAATCAGAGCTGCTGTTTCCCATCACTGAGTTAGAGATGCTCGAGGCTTTAATTAACAGCAGATTAATCAGCATAATCAGCCGTTATTGATCCTCCTTAAAGGGTTAATATTCACTGTCCTGCTGAATCTGCTCTGATATGAAGTCGGTGCTGTGAGACTCGGAGCTGCAGCTGCTTTAGTTCCTCTCCTGAATATTTACTGTGATGTTCTGCTGTTTTATGTCTGTTGATATTAAATTCATTACAGTTTTGAAATATGAGGCTCGTTTTCTGCATCTAAATCTGAGGCTCTCAGTGTCAGTCTGAGCTTTATGGCTGCAGACTGGACTAAATGTGGTCAGTGAATGAAGCTGCAGGTCAGTCAGAGAAGAAAGGCTCTTAAACTTTAGCTAACTTGATTACTGCAGTGTGGTGTTACACTGTAACCTTACAGCACTGCTGCCACCTTCAGGTGGGAGGAAGAACTGCAGCGCACTGGCAGGTGGACCACTTAAAACATACTCTAAAACAGACACGGGCCATGTTTGTCCCTGGGGCCAGACTTTGGACCCCCCCCATATAAATAGTTTATAATAAAGATTTTGCACAAATTACTCAGTACAGTGTGAAATATGCAGTTGAGGCCCAGTTTGACTCACTGCATCCTCTTTAATTGTTCTACACAAAGTTTTCCAAAAGTTGTGCAGCCTGTAATCTCTCACTGTACGTTGCTATGGTATCCAAGATGGTTGCTAAGGTATCCCAGGTGGTTGCTAGGCAGTTGTTATGGTATCCCAGGCGGTTGCTTAGGTGTTGCTAGGCGGTTGCTGTGGTATCCCATGTAGCTGTGGTATCCCCCGTTCGTAGGGAGTTGCCAAGCTGTAGCTACAAGCTGTTGAAAATGAATGGGAGTCTGTGAGAGAAAGGAGGGATAAAAAGCGACACATAGAGGAGTGCGGGTCAGTGTGGCTGTGCAGTAGAGGTCCTGCCCTGAGTGAGGACATACAGTTTATTAGGCCTTTGTGGGGGCAAAAACAAATAGGAGTCTACGGGAGAAACGAGGGATGGAAATATGTTGTTTTATAATGTATAAATCGGATAACAGTAGTGTTAACAAAGCAATGCACAATCACTAATTCACTGTGTGACAATGTCCTCCTCGCTGCACACGTCCACTGTACTGGACATTTCTGTCCAGGTACATCACCTCACTCACTCACTCTTATCTGTTCCTACAGAACTCAGTCTGATTGGACCTTAATTTAATAGGACATTTTCTTTTCAAAAAACAAACACGGCAGCTGGTGAGGTTTAGTCACCACCGAGACTGAACCAGTTTAAATCTGTTTCTGAGTGACCCTGAATTTATTTCAGGAATGTTTCTGTCTGTTATGTTTCTTCTGTCCTTAACGAGCAGCTCGTTGCTACGTCAGAGTAACGAGCTCCGCCCACTCGCTGCACAGCCGGCAGTTCGTTCTCCAGCTCCACACAGACCAACTGACAGTTTGGGAGTTTAGTGCCGTCTCATCTTCAGAGTCTGACCAAATCAGCTGTCGGTCAAATGTGATCTTAACAGTGTCCATTTTCTGTTTGTGGCAAAGTAAGAAGTAAAAACGTTCAAACGGCTTGAGCGTCTCCTACAGCTGTCAATGTCGTTGCTTAGCAACGGTGTCTCAGCGGAGCGATACAGTGTTTGTGAAAACCTGTGATGTTATGGTGAAATAACAGCACAGTTGGAGCGCCTCTCAACCAATCAGCTCGCGGGGCCGGAACTCACTGTATAGTTATTTATAAATACACACATTTCAAGATCATGTTGAATGTTTAGTAATCTGTACTTCACACACTTAAAAAAGTTGGTTCTTCAAGAGTTCTTCAGTAAAGAAAACGGTTCTATATAGAACCATGAACACTCAAGGAACCCTTTGCGGGATTAATGGGTTCTTTGCATGATTAAAGGGTTCTTCAGATTGATGGAGAACATTCTGGATGTTCTGAAAAAGGTTCTCCTATTGTTACATCAAGAGTGTATTAATAAAAGAACCCTATTTGGTGCTATATAGAACACATTCTCCATCAACTTTAAGAACCTTTTCCGTGTGCAAATGGTTCTATGAGTGTTCATGGCTTTATATAGAACCATCTCCTTTACTAAAGAACCCTTGAAGAACCGTCTTTTTAAGAGTGCAGTAAACGATGCTCTGATTATTATGATATTTGTGTGCATTATGAATCAGAGCCGTTCAGGATTGTTGATTCGTTTGCAGTAGAATCTCGTGTTTGTTCAGGTGTGACAGTCGATGCTGTTCTGTGAATTTGGGTCAATACTGAGTTCAGTTTAGTGATTTCAGTGGATTTTACTGCCCAACATTCTCTGAAAATTCAACATATTTATTATCAAACTAAAAATGAAACATTTCCTGTTTCAGATAAGTTGATTCCCAAACACAGAAATGTTATTTGTGTTTCTGACGCTGGGCTGATGTATAAAATAGGTATATACCACATAATTCCACGTAATATTACGTTACGTTCTTTCTTCAGTGGGCTGGATTGTTTGTTTTGTTAATGTTAATGATGTTGTGTAAATCAGTGTGTACACTGTGTGTTAAAGAGCTCTTATTATGTAGTGATGTAATATTTGAGGAGCCGTTCCTGCAGAAGTCCGAGTCGTTCCACGAGTTCAGAAACTCTTCATGCAGCTGCACAAACATCGTCTTTTACGGTGGCGATAATAAACAGGCTCATTTTCAGACGTGTCTTCAGAAACAGTCTTAAATAATACAAATCTGAACTGCATCTCATGTCGTTTATGGCAAACTGTAAAATGCAACACAGCTGACATAAGAAAACATTGGGCCTTGTTCTATAACATCTTCTTAAGTGTGTTCTTAAGTGTGTTCTTGAGAAACATCCTAAGAAAAAGTCTCAGATTCATGTCGTGTTCTTAAAGCGCAGAACTGTTCTCTCCTTTGTGCTCTTGAGTGTGTGTAGATTCCGTTCTTACCCAAGAACAAATCCCACATAAGAGAAGTCAGAGTCTTCGTACAAATCGCGTAAGTGGGTTTAAAGTGGAAATTTCTTCTTAAGGACGTTTGGTGAACGAGGTCCAGTCTTAGTGTTTTTCTTAAGAACCTTCACAAGTTTTTTTCTTGAGAAAGCTTTTGTGAATCCGGCCCCTGGTTCCCCCTGAGAACAGAGCTGTGTGGTTACTGCAGAACCTTTATGGGGTTAAAGCAGGGTCAAATATTGATGGAAACGCTACCTTTCGCAGGAAATACATGATCAGTGAAAATATTCAATACATTTTAATAGTAATAATAAATCCAACAACAACAACAACAAGGTAATGAGAACATACAAATGCATTAAAGCTACTTTCAGATTCTGTACAAGTCAGTTTGCATCACCCCAGACAGCATTAGGATTGGGTTCGTCCTCCGTTTAACCAGAGAGAAAAAGAAAACACTAAAGCTGCTGACCGTGCAGCGACGGACAGACTCGGACAGAACTGGGTGGAAGCTCAGTGAACGCTTTGAACGGGTCACGCTTTAAAAATCAGATTAATAATCCATCAGGCTGGTTTTCACCACTTCATCTTACCAAGACATGCACAGCACAGCTCACACTTCTATAATCTGTTTATTTATGAAGCTGAAATGATTCTGATCAAATTAATGAGGGGCAAAATAAGAGCTCAACAAAAGTCCAGAAAAAAGGGGTCATTTGGCAAAACCTTTAATTTAGGCATACGGTTAGAAGGACATCGAAAGGCAGGGCAGGAGAACGTAAGAAAGCGAGGCTGTTTATGAGGAAAACAAAAAACCAAACCTTTTACAAGCAAACACACAGAAATGAGCTTCTCCAGAACATCCCAACCTCATACAGAGCTTCTCTGAGGAACACAGACGTGAAATGAGTTTATATTCGCTCTAGAAAAGGAGAGAACCTAATAAAATAAAGTAACCTTTGTACCAGGATGAACCCAGAATATTAAAGTAACGACTCTGTAAAGTAAAACATGATATTAAATAATAAATCTGAACCACCGACACCTGTTTAGACACTCACACGTTAAGCCAGCGGACCTTCATCCACAGCTCTCGTCCCGAAAAACGCTTTTGGGTCGTTCACCGACACTCGTGAGGAGAAGAGCCGATCACAGAGCTCTGCTTCATGGCCTTTACTCAGCAGCCCAGTCCCTGTTTCAATAAAAACCTCAGTATTTTCATCATGATGCAGCGAGACCATGCAGGAGCCGAAGTGCATTCGATAAGAAATTAGTGTTCTTTTAACGGAGAGTCGGACTTAAGCGCAGCTTCCTGATTCCTCTGCTCAGACAGAACGACTCAACCCTGAACGACTGAAATGTAATCAGGAGTGTCTGAGCAGGAAAATCACCAAACTGGGCAGGAATCTGGACCAGAACTCCCCGGATTAACAGCTGGGGAGAAAAAAAAACAAAAAAAAACAATACCACACATTCACTCTGACCGAAACGCTGGAAAATCGTATCAGATTGTGTTGTATGCTGTAAAGAGCATCTCTGCTATAGGAGTGTTATCAGATAAATATATAAGATAATAGACGATCAATTCTACATGAAGCCTTTTCTCCTCCAGGTTTCCATCCTCACGGTCCACAGACGAGAGACGTGTGGCCTCTGTCTCGCTTTGATGACTTGCTGACAGTAAAAGCGCGGCAGGATTTATTAGAGTAGTGTGTTCCATAGTTGTAGTCGTAGTTGCGGTGCTGTTTGTTTCCTTTTCTATAAATTCATCTTAATCTTCTCAGGTCCAAACACGTCACACTAAACCTTAAAGTCTTTCGTTTGCAGTAATCTGTATGTGGAGTGTGCGTGTGTGTGTGTGTGTGTGTGTGTGTGTGTGTGTGTGTGTGTGTGTGGAGAACAGCAGGTATTAATTGGCTGCCCAGGCCTCCAGATCCTTCATATCATCCTCATCCTCCTCTTCTTTCTTCTTTGCTGTAATTACAAACACAATAAAAACTTTACATCTGCATCAGCGTCAACCAAGGCTACGTTCAGATTACAGGTCTCACTGTGTTTTGCTCTAATCCAATCTCTTTGACACGATGGTTCACACTTGTTTAGGTAAGTGACTCAAATCTGTCATTAGTGTGACGAACCGGCGTCCTGAAATGACCCTCATGAGCTCATCCTACTCAGTAACGTCACGTGAATGAATCACGTTCATCATCAGCACAAACTAACGAGCAGAACGAGCTTCGCTGAGAAGATAATTAACTCTGATCAGCTCTCAGCTTCATTATTAGAGCGAGACGAAGGAGAAAAAGGTGAGACGAGCTGCTTTTCCACTGTTTACAGGCTTTAACGTCTGTTCGGCGCTGCTGCCATGGTAACGCTGAATGATGGGAAAAAGTGGAAAAGTGGAAAAAAGCACATGGATTCCGATCTGAGCGTCACATTAAGGTCGCATGGAATCTGATACGTATCCCATCCGATGGATGTAGGACCACATGTGAAAGTGACTCAGGTCGGATTTGAAAAGATCAGATTTGTGTCCACACGGCCCTGAAAACATCAGATCTGTAGTCACATTAGGGCAGAAAATCAGATTTGTGCCACTTCAACCTCGTAAAGTGAACGTAGCCTTAAACACTCTGTACAGGCAGATACACTAACAGGCCACAAGAGTGTGTGTGTGTGTGTGTGTGTGTGTGTGGCTGGTGTGGGTGACGTACCTGGTCTGGAAGGTAAGGATGTTGAGGGCACGTTTGGCAGCGGTACATTCTCTGTGCCTCCGATCTCCAGCAAGTTCTTGTCCAGCTCCTCCTGCTCCAACTCCTCCAGCTCAGCCAGCAGCTCATCCTGCAACACAGCACACAGACACGGACGCTTATTTAATTACATTTATATTTATGTATCCAGGCAGGACATTAAAGGTGCAGTGTGTGAGATTCAGGGGGATCTATTAGCAGAAATGGGATACAACAGGAGTGTCCAGAGTCAGGCCCCACGGCCAAAAGTGGCCCACAGACAGAGTTTAAGTGGCCTATGGATCTGTTTTAGAGCTAAGTGGTGGTAAGTTAAGTGGCCCGGTAGCAAAAAGTTCTAACTAAACACTGAGACATTTTCATCAAGAGCCACAGCAAATGAGCCTCAACTTTAAAAAGACTGTAATGAATTTAATATCAACAGACACGAAACAGCAGAACATTACAGTAAATATTCAAAAGAGAAAAGTGAGCAGAAACGAGTGAAAGATAAACGAGCCTTATTGCTATAATACAAATCCGATCTTTATCTTTTGTGTTTGTAAAATATGAGGCTTAGGAAATAAAATAATGATCTAGCACTTTGCTCAGTTTTCTGTATGTGGATTTTCAAGCGCATCTCTCTGTAACACCGTCAGCCTTTTTAGGAGACACAATTAGAAAAGATGGAATCAGCAACACTAACAAACATCGGGAACATCTGCCTGCTTCATCTCACCTCATCAAACTCCTCCCCGAAGCCGACAGGTTTGGAGATGGCGTCTGAGATCTCCTGCGCCAGCTCCTGCTGCTCTGTAATGTCCTGCATGAGTTCGTCCACTTTGTCAATGTCCCTGAGGAATGACAGGACACAGACGGAGTCACTAACGACAACAAGCATTTTAGATCTTACAGGCCTTTACAGGAGAAGCTGGAAGATTTACATGTATAAGGAGTTTCATTTTTAAATAAAAAACAAGGTCTTCATGTCTCTACTGGAACACAGAGTTTTAGTCTGTAGGTGGGGCCTTGTTTTAGCCACGCCCCTGTCTTTTAGAGCAGGAAGTGAGGCTGCATCATCCCTGTCCCTCATTAGATAACAATGATGATGACGAAGGCCTGTGTGGCCACTAATGTGCTGTGTGCTTGTTTTTATACACCTGTTAGCAATGGGGGCGGCTGAAACACCTGAACTTGTTAATGTGATAAAATATGCACGTCCACATACTTTTGTCTAAGAACACCTGACAGTATTTATAATTCACCTAATAAATTAATCGTTTCTGTTTATAATCGTCACTCAAACACAGCAGGTTTTACCTTGTGTGAAAGGACATCCTGAGAGCTTTAATACACACAGACAGGTGAGACTCTCCAGGTTTTACTGGGTTGTTAATTCTGCTGCTTTACTGAATTTTGAGGTTTGTTGACATTATTTTACCTCATAAAAGCTACAAGAACGCTTTTAAACCCTGACTGAGCTCTGATCTGTCATTATCACTGCAGCAGTTAAATGTTAATCAAACGTCTCTTTCTAGACTGAACTCAAAGAATGTTTGGGTTACTGTTTATTGGAGCAACCAGGTCCAAACAAATTATACACTTCTAAAGAAATTATGAACTAAAGGTCTATGTTGTGAACATTACCCTGAACTGACCATCTCTCTAAACCTGCTCATCTGTGATACTAAAGCAGAGCTTACTGAGTCAGAACTGTTCACAGTGGTGGTGATAGGAACCAGACGTCCTCCTCTAAAAGCTCCCTCACAGAAAGTTCCTACATGAAATGGTTATGAATTCACTGCCTGATGACTGAGACACTGTTTTATGATAGTTTAGAGAACTTAAACTCCATTCATGGTGGAGGGATACATGCAGGGCGCTGTGAGGCAAAATAGTCCCCAAAGAAAACTTATTATTTCAGATTTTCCACTATTTTCCATCATCAACATTCCATATAGACTCAGAAGACTCGTGTAGGTTCACTGGTGGTTCTGGATAGTAAATAAAATGTCTATATCTGTGTTGTAGTCATGGCGACCCCTGGTTCCCATCACCACCACTGTAAAGACATCTGAACCATTTCACACCAAACCACTCTGAATCTCTATTTATACCTCACACACTGAATTATGGGGAATTATGTAAAATCGGTGGAATTCCCCTTTAACTCCAGAGTACCGTACCTGCAATAGCGTTAATAAAACTTGAGTTAATCAGACTGAAGTATCAGTAACGTACATGTTGTCGTGAGCAGCCTTCATGGCCTTAGCAGCGAAGCCCATGTTCTTGATGACCTCAGTGTTGGTGTTGGCATTCTCCAGCGCCTCCCTCTGGAACTCGATGGTGGACAAGGTTCCATCGATCTGCGCCAGCTGCTTCTCGTACCGCTTCTTACGCTTCAGCGCCTGCAGGGCAGCTGTTTCACAGCAAACACGACACATCAGTCCTCACTTCACACACAATACATGAACAATGAGGTTAATGGACTGATTAAGGTATTTCTAATGCAGTGATTGTGCTCAATCAACACCCATGATTCCTTATTGATTTATTTACTTCCTTTTTTGTTTGTTTGTTTGTTTCTTTCTTTCTTTCCTTCTATGAGCCAAAGAGAAAACTGATGGACTGTGAACGTATTTGGGTTTGTTTTAGTGTCTAATGTGGTCATGCATAACAGGTTTAACACACAATGAAGACTCAGATGAAATAAAGCTTTTAAAGAGTTTCTCTTTAAATCTGACTGAAACTGAGTTTAGTGTATATCAAACGTCTCTGTGCGTCTGCAGGGCCATCAGACTGCAGCACAACACAGCCGTCTGAGCGAGCAACAGGACAAAACACTGCAGCTGTAACAAACACTCAGTTTGATCCACCGTACTTTATTTTAATGTAAATATTATTATTATTCTTACACCAGAAAATCTGTAGGTTTATTACACATTTATTAGTACTAACAGTAACTACAGCAATATATAATATTGTATAATAATATATAATAATCTACAGTAACTACAGTAAACTATAATGTATAATAACCTACAGTAAAAACAATAATATATAAATAACCTAGAGTGACTACAGTAATACATAATAACCTACAGTAATATATAATAACCCACAGTAACAACAATATATACAATAACAGAGTAACGACAGTAATATATAATGTATAATAACACACAATAATATATAACAACCTACAGTAATATATAATAACCTACTGTAATATATAATAACCTACAGTAAGATCCAGGCTTTGTAAAAGCAGTAAACACTGCTGGACAGTGAAGCTGCAGAGCTGATCCAGGGTTCTAAGACTGTCTGTATCTCTAAACTCAAACAGGAGTTGAGCTGAGAACCCAGTAAACTGAGATTAACTCCTTCAATCCCACCAGCAACAACGGACTGAGCCTGAGTTTTGAGTTTGTGAAGTGCCGAATGAGCTATTAATGCATTTCCTGCTGAAGACTGAGCTACAAATCAAACCACAGGCTGTCCTGATTTCTTATGAACGTGTTTTTGAGGGTGATGTAATTGGTCACATGACCAGATCCACTGATGCTGAGAGGCCCCTGAGCGAGTCTGCAGTGAGGAGCTACAAACGAAATTAAACCACATTAGGACGGACACAGTGACCACTCAGGACACACGACCACCAAACGGCCTGTTACTGATCCTGTAATCAGACTGTACTGCAGGTGAACATCAGAGGAACAACAGCGGCTCAGATTTCCTGCTGATAATCAGAACCATCAGCTGTTCTGTTCAATACAGCCTCTGTTAGACCTGCTAGAACAACAGAGACAGAACCAGCATCACATACGCAGCATTTAAAGCAGCCTATCAGTGCACTCTCACAATAGAGGAGCCTTCAAGGGTTCTTCAGTAAAGTTCTATACAGAACCATTCGCGTGCTTAAATGGTTCGACAGACTGAATTATAATGTGATGGTTCTAAATAGCACATAAAAGGTTCTTCTATCAGATACAAGCTTTACATTGTAACAACAGAAAACTCTTTTTGGTGTTATATACACCCATATATATCACTCAATCTATCAATCAATCTGAAATCTACAATTTCACCATACAAAGAACCATTTAAGCATGCAAGTGGTTCTATAAAGAATGCATGGTTCTACATAGAAATATTCCTTTAATAAAGAACCATATTTTAGAGTGTTTGCCACCTTAGTTTTCTCTACATGATTAACTGTTTATCAATTTGTCTATTATTACTTTTTTATTTCTTCTATAATTGAGTGAAATTGATTAATTAATGCTACTTTGACTCTGTAGTTTCTCACCAGTGACCACAAATAAAACCTGCGCACACAATTCAAATTCACAATTCCTCCTCCCCCACACATCCAACGGGCTAATTCTAATCTCCACATTTAAAACTAATCTTAAAACCCATCTCTTCTCTCCTGTTACAACTATCCACAGCCTTCATTTAGCTCTGTACCAAGAGTCTCTGATAGGGATCCTGTGGTTTTGTGTTGTTGTGTCCATGTCTGTCTCTTATATTTGTGTTCTGAAAAATTTGTAAGCGTCTTTCACTTTTTGTCAAAGTATTATTATTATTATTATTATAATTAGCATTATTATCATTATTATTATGTTTTCAATAACTTTTACAAACCAGTTTCTGAAAGTGATGACGCTGCTGGAGCAGTGAAATCTTTGTACTCATATAGAGAAAGAAAAATTGGGATTAAATAGTTTTAATGCCTAAAGAAGCACAGCAACGTATTGAATCTCCCTCTGGAAAAGAAAACTCATATTTTAGATGAATAAATATAGATGAAATTATCCAAAAACAACTGTGAAAAAATGGAAACATAAATCTAAAATAAATTATTAGCACGTTGTTAGAATTCAATTTTCTGCAGGCGTGTTTATAAAATACTGCTTCATACATGATGTTTTATTATATTCTGAGGCGGAGCCTAAAGATTTACACAGCACTGATCTCTCATTCCAGAGTAATTACTGGGCCTCGTTCTCTAATATCCTCCTAAGTCTGTTCTTAAATGTGTTCTTGAGAAAGGTTCTAAGAAAAAGTCTACGTCAGATTCATGTCGTGTTCTTAAAGCGCAGAACTGTTCTCACCTTTGTGCTCTTGAGTGTGTGTAGATTCTGTTCTTACCTAAGAACAAACCCCACATAAGAGAACACTGGTGAAAACTGTGTAAGTGGGTTTTAAGGAGAAATTCTTTCTTAAGGACGGTTGGTGAACGAGGTCCAGTGTTTTTAAGCAGAAAAAGTGTTAAAGAAGTGTTTTTACACTTTTTTCCTGGAATGGTTTATTAAATTAACGCCACAAAACGTGGCGCTTAAACAGAGACGTCTCTCTCATTTCAGGCCTTTATGAAGGAAACAGAGCTTCAACAGAAAACGTGGAGTAGAATTTCTTGTTACTCTTGTGCTGTCCTGTCTCTCTCTCTCTCTCTCTCTCTGTCTGTCTGTCTGTCTCTCTCTCTCTGTCTCTCTGATTGGCCCCAGCAGGCGTTCTAAAGCCTCACCTGACACACAGGTATTTTCCCCGATGGGCTTTTCACCCACGTGTGCAGCACTCATCACTGTCACAGGTAATTAAATATTAAATTATTGATTAGTGGTGCTTTTAAACAGGAACTGGAGTCTAGTGAGGCGTCTATCTTGGGATGTGTGTGAGGTTCTCGTTATTCTGAGCTCTTCTGGAGCCCTAAAAAAAACATCAATCCACCATAATCAGATCAGACTGGGCGTGCGCTCCGGTCACTAACACAAGGGTAATCAATACACTGAGGATTTCACGGAAAGAACACCTGTGAATAAACCGTCTTAAAAAAGATGGTTCTTCAAAAGGTTCTTTAGTAAAGAAAATGGTTCTGTATAGAACCTTGAACACTGAAAGAGCGCTTTGCATGATTAAAGGGTTCTTTAGATTGCAGAGTGCTGTAGATGGTTTTATGCAGTACCTTTTTGAAAATGGTTCTATGTAGCACCAAAAACGGTTATGCTATTGTTACGATGTCAAGCTTGTATACAGTAGAAGAACACTTTTCTGTGCTACATAGAACCCTTTTCAAAAAGATGCTCCATAGAACCATATACAACACATTCTCCATCAATCTGAAGAACATGCAGAGAACCATTTAACTATGCAAAGGGATCTTTGAGTGTTCATGTTTCTATATAGAACCATTTTCTTTACTAAAGGACCCTTGGAGGACCATCATTTTTAAGAGGTTAGCGTTGGGCAAAGTGACAATATACATTATTACCATGATCATTTACGTCACAATATGCTTTTCTGATCATATTGTGTTTATCGTCAGGGCTTGTAGACACTGACCAACTGCACGTTTCATTATAAAGAGAGTTAAATTAGTCTGTTTAACTGATTTAGTACTGAATAAAAATCACAGTTCACAGTTTTTCATAGTGTTTTTTAAAATGTAGCTCTACTGGCTCTTTTTCTCTGTTCCAGCTGATCAGATGTCTGAAAAAATAAATATAGTGACACATCGTGTATCGCAAAACTTTCTTAAAGTATCGCGACATTACATATTTGCCATATCGCCCACCTCTAACCTGAAGAAGCAGCAGAAGCAGAGAAGCTGTGAGATGTTCTTAATTAGACTGCAGTGAAAGTTGGACTCATTAGCCGAAAACTCAGTCTGTTTATTACAGAACACAGAATATTCTGATACCTAAACAGGCCTTTATTCAGCACCACAATAAAAAAAATGGATCTTCAAGGGTTCCTTAGCAAAGGCACTGATTCTATGACCATGAATTCTGTACAGAACCATTTTATATGTAAATGGTTCTCTATGAGGTGAAATGGTTCTTTAGATTGATGGAGAATGTGTTATATGATTCTAACCAGAACATTGTGAAAATAAACTTCACACTGTAAACAACAGCAGAACCCTTTTTGGTGCTACATAGATCTAAAGAACCAGTTGACCATGCAAAAAAACATTTAAGCATAAAATGGTTCTATACAGAACTCATAGCTCTATCTAGAATCAGTGCCTTTACTAAAGATCCTTTGAATAACCATCTTTTTTGAGTATGTCATTTCTGTCACATCTGAGGTTTGAACAGGGCAGGCGATGACAATATTTACCATTATAGTGACTGATTCCATCACTCTTCGCGTTCCGGATAGTCTTATAAACTTAAAGAACCCTAAACTGCATGTTACACTACAAAGCGAGCAACAAAAAGTTCCTGTTTAACCGCATTTAGCAGCATCTGAGGTGAAACAGCGAAATGAAGTCACTTTAAGCATTACTAGTCCATTTTGGCCAACTTTTCAAACATCAAAACTAAACACTGTGTATCGTGAAAATGTCTCGACTGACAATATCGCGATATTATGCTTGTTTCCATATCGTTTACACCTAAAACTGTTACCGTAATCCGAGTTATCATTAAGTTAAAGGGCGGTTAAACTAAACTACTTCAACACGGCTCGATCTGTTTATTAAGTATCCGTATTCCCTGGTCAGCGGGTCGGCTGTGTTCTGCGGTCTCTAACTGATCCTAATGTTTAATAAAAACAGCGCTGCTCGAACGGAAACAGTCCTCTACACCATTATTAGCACTATTAGCACTGTTAGCATTAGCAGCGCTGACAGGTAAACAGCGGAGTTACCTGCCTGTTAGCTAGAACGCTAAAGTCAGTGGGGACAGAGATGAGGTCAGCTTCTTATCAGCTGTTATATTCCGGCTCTCTGTGGGCTGCGTCTGAACTTACACCGCGTTAACGCTACTTGTTCGAATTTCCCCGTTCCACCTTAAACGGCGCACCATCTAAGGTGGAACGACAAGCTGGCGAGGAGGAAGCGAACTCCAGCCTCGTCAATCCTTCCTCCTTCCTGGCAGCTAAAGCAGACTTCGCCCCTGCGGGGTAAACTCGCCTCTCTTGTTCTTGGTGCCGTTCCTCTTGGCCGTCAGCAGCTCCTGGTCGATCTTCTTCTCCAGGAAGTCCTGCTTCTTGGTCAGCATCTCCTCCGTCTCCCGGAGCCGCTGGATCGCCTCCTGCGCGCTCGGTGCCTTCCCGCCTTTCCCGCCGCTGCCGAACAGCTTCCCGAACAGAGACATGCTGAGCCTCAAAACTCTCCCGAGAGCTCGACTGGAGTCCGGATTTCCGAGCGGTTCTGTGGGTTCGGAGAGGCGGAACGGGCCAAACGCGGTTGTTGTTGTTTCTTCCTCTTCACTAGCCAGGCCCTGTGACGTCAGAACGTCACACGGACGTGAGTCACGTACTGACGCAATCGCACTGCTGACACTGGCGGCGCAGAATCGCTGATCTTAATATCATCTTCGTATCAGAGTCTGAGTGGCGCGACGATCTGTAGATCGCAGAATCTAAACAAGGCGGTGGAGCTTCTCAGTTAGGACTCGGTTTGGCCCTAAATGGACGTTCATAGTGGACAGTCTTCTGTTTTGGTTTATTATCCAGTTAATTGAGAATTAAATACCCCCCGCAGAGCTTATTTAGGGATTTATGTACACAGTGTCGGCTCGTTTTAGACAGGATTCGATTTAAAAGTCATAAACCGTCAAAGGTCTTCAAGTACAGGACCAACTCAGAGCTGCTGTGCTATAATTTGATATCAGTGTAAAAATTTCTAATGCAGTTTTTGAGAAATTAAAGGGCACATATCCTACACCCCCCACCTCCCATCTGTCCTGAAGTCCCATAATGACGTTTGTGTGTACCCAAACCAATCTCAATTCATTTTAATCGTTAATTCTAACCTCCCTTTATCCCTCACAACTAAGGCTGCACATTGTAAGTTTGGCAAATTAGGGAATCGGCGACCTCTCTGGTGGAAATCTGTAACTGCAGAAGAACATTTTGTACTGTGGGTTGTGCTGCGGTCCCGAGCGGATTGATTTGAACTGCTGCTCTTTGTAACTGAGGGGAAAATGATGGATTTGTTACCTGCTTCACCACAGATAACTGGAAGCTAACTAACAGTACTATTCCTCAGATAACTGTTTAGGCAATATTAGCCAAGTATGTTTTATATTAGATGTGTATGTTTAATGTTGGAAGATGTTACGACTCCAGCTCTTAGTAGCGTTTCCGTGTGTCTCTCTGTGGCCATTCTGTGTGTTTTCTTCTGTTGTTGCATTGTGTGCAGGTCCATGATTGACCACACGGGGTCGCGCTGCTGTATAAGAGGACACCAAGACACCATCTCAGGAGAGGTTCAGGCAGAGCCGGTTATGAGGAGCCTGGCCTTTTCCTGTTTCCCCCGTTATATCAAAAACAGGACTGCCAAACACCAGAGGGCGCCCGCGAGCGAGTCCTCACTGAATGGAAGTGAATGGAGCTCAACGGCTAAAAACGAAAAGTTAAAATAGTTTCTAATCACTGAACCAGAACTTTCCTTTAGTTTAGACAGCAGAAGAAAGAGTTTCACTAAAACAACAAAGAAAACTCACCTGTATGTTTCCTTTACTACAGCAAACGGGACACAAAGCAGGACACTAACATTACTGCTACTGAGAGCTGATTGGTTAACATTACTGCTACTGAGAGCTGATTGGTTAGCATTACTGCTACTGAGAGCTGATCGGTTAACATTACTGCTACTGAGAGCTGATTGGTTAACATTACTGCTACTGAGAGCTGATTGGTTAGCATTACTGTTGCTGAGAGCTGATTGGTTAGCGTTACTGTTACTGAGAGCTGATTGGTTAGCATTACTGCTACTTGAGAGGGCCCACTCTTATTTTTCTGTTATGGCCTGAACACAGAATGGGTCAAAACAAAGGAGACAGAACAAAAAAACAAATAAAAAAGATTCAAAAATAAAAGGAGACATAACAAAGGTGGCACTGGAAATTACCCGAGAATAACAGCTAGCCTGGTTTATTAAACAATAAAGGACGAACTCTGAAGCAAGAAAACACACTGTTAAATTCCACAACAGTAACAATCTGGCTGGCTATTTCAGCAGCTAACAGACAACCAACATAACTGACCTGTCCAGCAATAAAGAAGCCAATTCAGCATCTCTGCTGAGTCCCTTCGGGTCACGGAGCTGCCGTCACCTCTGAAAAGCTGAGCTTTAGCTTCTGACTCTGGTCTTAGCTCGAGCTCCGTCGCTCTCCCTTTTAGCTCAGGACGACTCTCTTCAGTTCTACGTTTCTTTGCTTTGACAGCTGGTGGCGCTGCAGAGGCTGGCTTGGTTTGCCATCCCAACAATTACATACACTGTGAGCGACGCCGCACCAGCCCTGCTCAGCTAACCAGCCCATAACGAGCCGCACCTTCTTTCTGAGTCTGTGATGTCATTATGTAAAGACGTCTGATGTGGTCTGAAAAATTCTGGCAGGTCCGACTCGACCCGACCCGACAGCTCTGACGTTTGACTGAATATTTCAGGCTTTACTGGGAGACTCACAGCAGAGCCAGATCAGCAGGTTTTAGCAGATTCATTTTTCTCCTGTCATTCTTTCAGTGTTAAACAAATCTTACATAATGCAGCTTTAAACAGGCTGTTTTTGTTACTGTGCTCTGATTGGCTGCCCTGTACTGTGCCTCTGACTGAAACATCTCTTATAACTTCAGTGTGAATGGGTGGGGCTAATCTGCTCTAGGCTGAATGGGTGGGGCTAAACGGCTGTAGGCTGAATGGGTGGGGCTAAATTGCTGTAAGATGAACGGGTGGGGCTAAACTGCTGTAAAATGAATGGGTGGGGCTAAACTGCTGTATGCTGAATGGGGGGGCTAGACTGCTGTATACGGAATGGGCGGGGCTAGACTGCTGTAGGCTGAATGGGCGGGGCTGAACTGCTGCAGGCTGAATGGATAGGTTATCAGTCTTAAAGGCACAGTTGGTGCATGGTTAATTGTAAAGGATAAGAAAATAAATCAAATAATTCAAATAGATGCTGTAAGTGGAGCTTAAAATACAAGAAAATTGCAGGATATGAGTTCTTTAAATGACCCTGCACATGTAATTAAGCAACACAAGAAACATGCAACAGATTTTAAGTGATTTATTCATGGGTTGTGCAGTGTTTTGATAATATGTATGAAATTATGTGAATTGAAAGAGTATAATCTTATTTACCTAAATATCTACATACATACATCATCTAAACCGCTTATCCTACTGGGTCACGGTGAGGTGCTGGAGCCTATCCCAGCTGTCATTGGGCAGAAGGCAGGATACACCCTGGACAGGTCGCCAGTCCATCGCAGGGCAGACAGACAGACAGACATACACATTCACACCTAGGGGCAATTTAGCGTGTCCAATTAGCTTAACTGCATGTTTTTGGACTGTGGGAGGAAACCGGAGTACCCGGAGGAAACCCACGCAGACACGGGGAGAACAGGCAAACTCCACACAGAAATGACCCTGGTCGCCCGGCCGGGAATCGAACCCAGGCCATTCTTGCTGTGAGGCAACAGCGCTACCCACTGCGTCACCGTGCCGCCTTTTACCTAAATATCTAATTTACCTAAATTAATTTTACTTTCCTGTGGAGTTGAGATGCCACACTTTGAGATGTCACCGTTGTGTTCAGTAATATGAAGGGAAAATTCTGTAGAAGAACCAAATCAAACTGCAGCGCATTGTCTCAAATAGAGTGGTTCACCCTTAATCTTAGCTGTAGTGCGCACTCCTGTTTTGGGTATGTAGTAACACATTTGAGTGACTGTGAAACCTTTCAGAACCTCAGCTCATATCTGTTCTGTCTTTAAACACAATATATTTGAGCTTATATATTTATCAAAATTTCTGCATTATTAAATGGATGAGATGTAAACAAAGTCATTCAGAGTGGTTTGGTGTGAAGCGCTGCGTTCTAGAGAAAACGTTAAAGTAAATAAGTAAATACATAAAGACATAATTTTAAAAAAATGTAATGTATTATTTCAGATTTTCCACTATTTTCCATCATCAACATTCCATATAAACTCAGGAGACTCGTGTAGGTTCACTGGTGGTTTTGATAGTAAATAAAATGTCTATATTCAAATCCTTCCTGAATGTACTTTAAGGACAAAATCTTCTCTGTCATAAAACAGTGTCTCAGTCATCAGGCAGTGAATTCATAACCATTTCATGTAGGAACTTTCTGTGAGGGAGCTTTTAGAGGTGGACGTCTGGTTCCTATCACCACCACTGTGAACAGTTCTGACTCGGTAAGTTTATCTAGAACAGAGCGTTTCACACCAAACCACTCTGAACCGCTCTGATTACATCTTAACCTCTTAATTACACAGAGAATGACTGGAATTCCCCTTTAAAGTTGAAAATATATACCCATAACCTGCTCATAAACATATAACGTACATATACATATAAACTCAATAAACAGTTCCAGTAAAAAGTCGAGAAAATCGCTGAAATATCTTTTAGTTATTAGTCGACTGGACTTCTTTTTCGTTTTTACTCCTATTTGTGTTATTTTTATGTTTTGTGTCATTTTTTCATCTTCGTTTGTTTTGATTACTTTGTCGACACAATAAAATAAAACTGATAATAGAATAACTTAAATATCACAACAAAATAATACAAAAATAAAATAAATAAAGTTCCGGGTAGTTTTTCGATTAAACGTCTCTCACTGGTTAGTTTTGTGATTGACGTTACCCCAGCCAATAAGACGGCACGTTTCCTGATGACGTTTTTCCAGTTAAGGCAGGCCCCGTGTTCGTCCTTGGGTTCCGCCGTTCGAGGTTCTTCTCTCTCAGCCGGAGCAGCGCCGCTACCATGGTGTCGTACTGGAGACAGGCCGGCCTCAGGTACCGCGCTGGTCGGGGAACCGGGCGACTCGTGTTTAGTCTCGTGTTTAATGCCGAAACAGTGGAGAGAGGAGCTGTAAAAGCGGCCGGTTTGGTAGCCCTGCTGTAGCGTTAGCTTAGCTTTAGCTCAGCTTTAGCTTAGCGTTAGCTTGCCTGAGTGACCCTGTGTTCGGGCAGCTTCTGGGTATATATTTTCTAATCGATTATCTGCGATATTTCCTGTCATTTCAGCTACATTAGGTACTCGGCTATCTGTGCCAGGGTGGTCCGGGCAGCTCTGAAGCCTCAGATCCGGACAGAAGCTCTGAAAGAGGCAGAGTCCAGCGTGAAAGTCACCAAAGTGAAAACGGCATGATGTGAGTCTCCGCTCCGCCTTAAATGCTGCAGGTTACGTTCTGGCTTCTCAGGATGTAACTGTTGCAGCATTTAAGGTGGAACGGAATATTTATAAGAAGCCATTTTATCTCCGGAAACTGCATGTATCTTCGTTATTAACATTTAATGTGTTTTGTTTGTTTTAACGTTTCCTAATATTTATTTCTGATGTTCTGTTTGTTCTCATGGCTTTCGCTTTGCTTAACTTCTGTCACCTTGTACAAAAAAATAAAATGTTCGTCTACATTGCCGATAATGATCACCCTCCGTGTACTCAGAGTTCAAATGAAGGTCAATTGATTGAACATTACATCTAATTAATTGTGCACGCTTCACAGTGACCCTGTGATATGGTTCTGTTTTATTCCCCAGGGCCGGTCACAGAAGATCCTGCTTAAGATTTGGACGTGTCTGTTCCAGCATGATAACCTAGTGACCACCTGGAAGACCTTAGTGAATTTACCCCAGATTTATCCTTTTGATAATAAATTATGAAGAATCTCATGTTAATCTCGCCTCCTTTTCTCATTCTTGGCCAGCAGATGGCGCCACTATGTTCTGTACTGTCTGTTCTTCGAAGCGCAGCCTGTCCTGCTTGAACGATTATTTTCAGATTGGTGGAGAATGTGCTGTAGATGGTTCTATATAGAACCGTTTTGAAAAGGATTCTGTATAGCACCAAAAAGTGTTGTTCTATTGTTATAAGCTTGATATTGTAAGGTTGAAGAACCCTTTTTGGTTCTATATAGAACCATATACAACACACTCTCCATCAATCTGAAAAACCATTTCATCATACAGAGAACCATTTAATCAGGCAAAGGGTTCTTTGAGTGGTCATGGTTCTATATAGAACCATTTTCTTTAATAAAGAACCATAATTTAAGTGTGGTGATGTATGTAGGGGTGTACTTACTTTTATGACACAAGGACCTGCGTTTCTGTTAATTTCAGTATAAAAGTTGACGAAACTCTGAATATCACTTGTTAAATGATGTCGCTTTTCTTGATCAACACTTTACACGAAGACAGAAATCTAAACTTTTCGTGGGGTGTACTAACTTCTTCACACGACCGTGTGTTCTGAGGAATGTACCAGTTATGAGTTTTAGTGGTCAGTTTCGTCTGTGTGGATTAAACGAACACACAAGTCGCTGTAGCTCATTTCAGGAACTTTCTGTCACCAAAGTCTCGATATAAATAGACGAATGAGGTCCGTCATTCTGGCTGCCTTCGCGCCCATATAAGGACGTCTGAGTCTGAGTTGAGCATCTCTATGAGAAAAATGACCAGTTTACTGGCTCAGGCTGTCGTTTAGATGTGAGTGTTGCTGTATGTGAGTTAAACACTGCTGACTGACCTGACCTCAGACTGACCTCACCAGAATTCCCCACTGACAAGCTCTGTCCACTGTGGGAGTTCAGAGGCTTTATCAGTTTGAGGAGCTGCTGTTTTTAAATAACAATAAGTGAGTTTACATGCACTTAAAGGGGAATTCCACCAATTTTTCCAAAATTCCACCATAATTTCGGTGTGTGAGATGTAATCAGAGAGATTCAGAGTGGTTTGGTGTGAAATGGTTCAGATGTCTTTACAGTGGTGGTGATAGGAACCAGGGGTCGCCATGACTACAACACAGATATAGACATTTTATTTACTATCAGAACCACCAGTGAACCTACACGAGTCTTCTGAGTTTATATGGAATGTTGATGATGGAAAATAATGGAAAATCTGAAATAATAAGTTTTCTTTGGGGACTATTTTGCCTCACAGCGCCCTGCATGTATCCCTCCACCATGAATGGAGTTTAAGTTCTCTAAACTATCATAAAACAGTGTCTCAGTCATCAGGCAGTGAATTCATAACCATTTCATGTATCTGTGAGGGAGCTTTTAGAGGTGGACGTCTGGTTCCTATCACCACCACTGTGAACAGTTCTGACTCGGTAAGTTTATCTAGAACAGCGTTTCACACCAAACCGCTCTGATTACATCTTAACCACTTAATTATACAGCAATGTTGAAAAAATTGGTGGAGCTCCCCTTTAATCTGATCATTATCGTATTTCTGCAGTTATCTGATTATTAAGTGGTCATGTAAACACTCTGATTTCTTTCGTTTCTCTCAGTCTGAGCATGTGTGAAACAGAGCGCTGTCCCGGAAACGGCGAGCAGCGTTTAACACAGCACTTTTGGAGGGACGCTGAAAAGGAATACACGCTCGACCAAATAAAGGGTTCTTCAATATATAAATATTCTTCTAGATGATTTATGTTCATAATTTCAGATAAAGCGACTTGATGCTCATGAAGTTTGAGTTTTACGTTACGTTTACGTCGTGTCTTCTTCTGTGAGTTTATTGGCTGGTTGTGAAGGAGAAATCCAATTACTGTCTGACTCATGTAGACCTGGAGTTTCCCATTATCTGATTACTGAAGAGCACGAAAACACACTGAACCGGTTAGTGACACAATCAGATTTTCTATGTCATTTCTGCACGCAGCAGTGTTCACTCGCTATTAGCATGTAGGTAACTTTATTCATATTTACCTGCTAAACGAATTATATAGTTTAGAAATTCAGAGCATTTACTAGCACTGGGTGAAAAATGTAAAGATGGCAAAGCGTTTTGGAGTCGTGTTTGTTCACTGCTAAGTGAGAGAAAATCAGTTTTTCATAACTCTTCATTTTTGCTGCAGAGAAATTCAGCTTAGACACTAATAGAGGTTCTAATATCAGCAACCTCAGATCTGTTACAGTGTTTAGTCTTTAATGGGCCAAACCAGCATTCTGTTCAAATAAAGTGAGTGAGACAAAAGAGCTCTGACGTACAACAAAAACATGTTTTTATTCCTCTAATAAAGGGTTAATCATAATGTAGCATTGATGTTTCTTGTATGTGTAAAACTCACTGCCAACAACGTATATCAGGAAAAATAAAGAAAATTCTGAGTTTATTTTGAAAGCAGACCCAGCTGCTGGCGTCTCAGCGGCGCCGTGATACTTGTGCTGCTGTGAGTTTGAAACTGTGAGCTCAGTTTAATTTAGCTCCGGCGGGAGCGGCCGGTGGTCTGCGGTGAAGGGAAGCTCTTTTCTGGGCTGCTTATCAGTTTCTGCAGAGCTGGTTGAGTTTAATCGTGTCCTGTCAGGCCGCACGGTCGGGCAGAGCGTGACGTGCCAGTTCTGAGGGGATCTGCTCGAGGCCTTCCAGCTTTTCCTGAGAGTCTCTGTTTGCTTTTAAAGATGTCTTGCAGAAATGAGAATTGTGTATTTTCACTTGTAGCTTTATTTTACTATTTACAAAACACTTTTCCTTCATTCAGCAAATAAAACATAAAACTAATTTAGTAAATGAGAAGCAAAATAAGCACTAATCTAAAAATTCTTTAAGTTGTAAAGAACGAATTCTTGTACACTGTACAAAACATTTCTGCACCGTGGTCTAAAGCGATTGTGGTTAAGTGTAAGTGGTCTTTTGTGTTGAAGAGGTGGAGCAATAAAATGATAAAAAGATATTAAACTGAATTTAAGGGATGTTGTGAAATGTCCTTCACGTAGTCAGACAGGTCAGTTCCTCACTCAGTGATGCCGGTTTCCGTCACTGTCTTGGTCATTATCTCCTCTTTGGTGCTCGTTACTGTAGACGAAGGTCCCTCCACCTCCGTCACCTCCTCCTCCGCCTCCCACTCCTGGTCGGCCGTGGCGTCCTGGTACTGCTGGTACTCGGACACCAGGTCGTTGAGGTTGTTCTCCGCTTCCGTGAACTCCATCTCGTCCATTCCCTCTCCCGTGTACCAGTGCAGGAAGGCCTTGCGGCGGAACATCATGGAGAACTGCTCTCCCACCCTGCGGAAGATCTCCTGGATGGCCGTGTTGTTTCCTATGAAGGTGGAGGCCATTTTCAGGCCGCGGGGCGGGATGTCGCAGACGGCCACTTTCACGTTGTGAGGGATCCAGTCCACGAAGTAGTTGCTGTTTTTCTGCTGGATGGCCAGCATCTGCTCGTCCACCTCCTTGGTGGACATGCGGCCGCGGAAGACGCCGGCCACGGTGAGGTAGCGGCCGCGCCGGGGGTCGCACGCCGTCATCATGTTGCGGGCGTCGAACATCTGCTGGGTGAGTTCAGGCACGGTGAGGGCGCGGTACTGCTGGCTGCCACGTGCCGTCAGGGGGGCAAAGCCGGGCATGAAGAAGTGAAGGCGGGGGAACGGCACCATGTTGACGGCCAGCTTGCGGAGGTCGGCGTTGAGCTGACCCGGGAAGCGCAGGGAGGTGGTGACCCCGCTCATGGTCAAGGACACCAGGTGGTTCAGATCCCCGTAGGTGGGCGTGGTCAGCTTGAGCGTACGGAAGCAGATGTCGTACAGTGCCTCATTGTCGATGCAGTAGGTCTCGTCTGTGTTCTCGATCAGCTGGTGGATGCTCAGCGTGGCGTTGTACGGCTCCACTACGGTGTCGGAGACTTTCGGAGACGGCATGATGCTGAAGCTGTTCATGATGCGGTCCGGATACTCCTCTCGGATCTTGTTGATGATCAGCGTGCCCATGCCTGAGCCGGTGCCGCCGCCCAGAGAGTGGACAAACTGGAAGCCCTGCATGCAGTCGCAGCTCTCGGCTTCATTGCGGACACGGTCCACCACTTGCTCCACCAGCTCCGCTCCCTCCGTGTAGTGACCTTTGGCCCAGTTGTTCCCAGCTCCGGAATTCCCTGTTAATTCATAGAATGGAAATAACATCATAGGAACGACGTCCAAAGGTTTGTAGAGCAGCATTCAAGAGTATTAATAGTAAGAGCTGCAGTAACAGACTCTACTCTTCTGGAAAGGCTTCTAGATCCTTGAACATTGCTGTGAGGGTTTGATTGAGCATTAGTGAGGTCAGGTACTGATGTTGGATGGTCAGTTCTGGATCAATAATCATCCCAAAGTTACTGGATGGAGCTCCATCACTCCAGAGAACACAGTTCCACTGCTCCACAGCCCAATGCTGGGGGGCTTTATACCCCTCTAGCCCACGCTTGTCACTGGACACAGAGACCTTAGTCCAGGGCTGCCTTAAGTGCTGTACACGGGCCAAATTTGCACCTGAAGATTTTTGACTTGCCTGCCTGGAATGTACCCTCACCCCACCCCACCCATCGAGGGAACAAATATGTTTTATACTGTATGTAACTTATTAAATTCTTATTTTCTGTTATTAATTAGATGTTTAAAGTATTTTTATTATAACACAGTTTAGTTTTGTGTAATAAAGCATCTTTTAAAGCTGGATTTTAAGCCCACTTTCCTTCTGTGTTTGTAACCTGTTTCGTCTTTTTGGCCTCGTTCCCAACAACACTTCACACTTTAACCTCACAGGACAGAACATTTGCCTCTATGTGCAGCTGATCCAGAACGTCTGCACTACTGGACGGTCAAAGCTGTACCAGCTGTGAGGAACTTTAAAGTAGCTGGACTCACTCAGTAGAAGGAACATCTGGACACTTTAAATAATTTTTTATAATATTGTGATAAAAATGTATTTATAATGAGGTAAAAAGCACTACACACTTTAAAAAGATGGTTCCTAAAGGGTTCTTTAGTATAGAAAATGGTGCTATGTAGAACCATGGACACTCAGAGAACCTCTTTCATGATTAAGTGGTTCTCTGCATGGTGAAGTGGCTCTTCAGACTGATGTGGAATGTGTTGTAAAAGGTTCTGTATGGCACCACAAAGGTTTTTTAATTGTTACAAGCTTATTATAACAACAGCCCTCTTTTGGTGCTATGTAGAACCCTTTTCAAAAAGATTCTATACAAAACCATATACAACACATTCTCCATTATTCTGAAGAACCATTTGACCATGCAGAAAACCATTTATTCATGAAGAGGGTTCTTTGATTGTTCATGATTCTATGTAGATCCTTTTTAATAAGGATCCTGCTATAGTTACAATGTCAAGCTTGTAACAGTAGAAGAACCTTTTTCTATAGAGAACCATTTTAGGATGCAAAGAACCGTTTAAGCAAGCAAAGGGTTCTTTGAGTGTACATGGTTCTATATAGAACCATTGTCTTTACTAAAGAACTCTTGAAGAACTTTTTTTTAAGAGTGTAGAGCTCTATGTATGGTGTGTACAGCTGTGGACTGAATCTAGAACGCTGTTTTAGCGGTTCTCCTCTCTGCTGAGATGGAGTGATGAACCTCTCGTGATCTCACCATGGATGAAGTTGTCGGGTCTGAAGAGCTGTCCTATACGGCTCCCTCTCACAGCGTCCATAGTGCCCGGTTCCAGATCCACGAGCAGGGCCCGAGGAACGTACTTCCCACCTGACGGAGAACAGTGAGAACAGAAACCTCAACGTTAAACTGAACATCAGAATCTCTGTCTCGGTCTCAGCCTACGGCTCCGTACGAGAACCATCAATGCCTGGAGGAGCTTTTACTGATCAGAGATTTTACTGCTTTAATAGTTAATTACAGTAAAATATCTCCACACTGACCGTCTGTAATTAAGTGATTATAAACTAGATCATTTCTCTGCTGCACTAACTACAGTTTATCACCAGAATCAGAGTCAGAATCACTTCGCTGAGCTATAAACCCTGAGAAATGAAGTTACTCAAACTTTTAGAGGAAACTTGGCTATAATGAATGAAGTGTACGTCACACAGACTGCACTGCTGCAGAGCTTCACACTGTAAACAATAAGACTGAAAGATCAATCGCTTTATATCGAAATCAGAATTTAAGATAGTAAAATTTTAAAATCTCAAAATGTAAAATGATCATTATCAAAAACTCAGAAATTTAACCCAATAACTCAGTTTGTGAACTGCCTGTAGATGAGTTAGACCAATCAGAGGCAACCAAACCTCCCTCGTTGTGACATCACAACTACAACTTACTGTCAGTCTGGCTCACTACACTCAGGGTTTGAGCCTCAAACCAGAAAAAGTGGATATTCTAGCCCGAAATTTAATTTGTAGAAAATAATTACAATTTAGATCAGAATATCAGTCCAAAAATCACAATGAGACATTTTCCCCAAATCATTCAGACCCAGTAAAGATGTCTGCAGCTTTTAAGTTGACAGGTTCACATTAAATGCTGTAATATAAAATTAACAGAAAAATAATTTGTTTTACGTTTGTTAACGTAATATTACAAGTTCAATAAATTTAATGTTTCGAGTTACCCCGGTTACTTTAAGTTTAAAAGCTGCAGAATTGTTTACAGTGTAAAGTTTGTGATGTTGCAGTTTTTAAATTTAAATAATTACATCATTTTTTTATGTTTTCATTTCACACCATTGACACAGTTGTAATGATCAGAGACTGAACTGTAACAGAACTGTCTAAAAAAGAGTCTCCAGAGCTTCATCCTCTGACAACAGAGGCTGATTATTACGCAGAAGCTCTGAACACGATCACGTTTAGGAAAACTGAAACACGTAAAGTGCATCTAAACTGATATTTAACCCGTATATAAGGTGAAAGAGCTGCTTGTGTGAAAACGTCTAAAGGAGAAATCAGAGCTGATTATGGAGCTTTTCTCTCCGAGTTTATTCTCCTCACAGAAATCAGTACATTTTCAGTACAAACGTCCCGCCTGGACACAGCGAGAGCAGCTAATTACAGAGAACTAGTCTTTATCACGTGATTTTTTAAGTACTAGTAACATCAAAGTGGCTCTGAGTGTGAAATAATACAAAACCCGTCATCACTGCGGCCCGAACAGCTCACACCTCCACTGTCGCTGTCTTTTACTTTTTTGTATAACTTGAAAAGTCCAGTTACTTTTTACATTGTGTTAAAATTTCAGGATGGACAAACAGAAACGGTCCAGAATTATTTGGAAAAAGATTTTATTGCACTAATTTCCATTATAATCTTCTCCTGTAAAGTTACAGTTTTTGAGATTTAAGATGTAAAACTAATAAACACTGAAACTCAGACACTGCAAAAAATAATGTCTTGTCAAGTGAAATCATCTTAGATCTAGTCAAAATCTGATATTTCTTATTTTGAGGTGGTTGTGCACTGATTATAAGATTATTTAACTTATTTCTAGACATTTTTTACTTGTTTTAAGTGATTAAGTAAAATTCTCTCACTATAGTGGCAGATACTTTTGCTGGTTTAAGCTCATTTCTTAAAACAAGCACAATTATCTGCCAACATAGTGAGAATTTTACTTAATAAAATAACTTAAAACAAGTAAAAAATGCATAGAAATAAATTCAATAATCTTACAACAATCTCAACCTGAGAAATGTTAGATTTATTGATTATATTTAAGATCATCCCTGCGACCCAGAAGGATCAGCGGTTTAGATGATGTGTGTGTGATGATTTAAGATAATTTTACTTAATAAGATTCCATTTTTGCAGCTCTCATTGAAGCTCCAGCTGTATAAAACACAGAAAGTGGGGCAGATGTGCAGCATAAACACATGTTTAACTGCAGATGTGGTTTCTCTGACACTGCGGGACAGGACTGCATCACCAAACGATCCAAAATTCCTCAATAAGGACAATCTAAAGTCTTCTGGTGCTGAACTTCTTACCGTGCGCTTCGTTGAAGTAGACGTTGACCCTCTCCAGCTGCAGGTCCATGTCCCCCTCGTACGCCCCCACCGCGTTAATGCCGTGTTCATCACTGATCACCTCCCAGAACTGCAATCAAACCCAATAAAACCTCAGCAGCAACATCATCAGCATCACAGAGCTCTGTTCCAGCTTAAAAGGGGTCTTATACGTCAACATTAAACACAAAAACAAACGTTATTAACAATAGTAACAGTGCTGTGTTTTAACTGATTCAGGGACGTGGATAAGCTGCATGTTTGCGTGTGTTTCCTGCAGAGGGAGCGTTAACTTATCAGAACACCATTGAAATGGGTGCACAAACTTTTGCACAAGACTGTACCTATTGGCATGTTTAATATATGACTTTACATCACATAAAACCTTTTATATTAATACAGATATACAAAATACACATCACTGCCAGCTATAATGATCCACTCTTACAGTATAAACGAGTTAAAGTGTAATAAAGTTCTCTGTTGTTATAACTGTGTAATAGAAATGTGTCTAAATGCATCAAATAGAGTAAAATTGGTAAAAATATAAAGCAGTCAGAGTTGTCAACATTTAAACATTATTCAGAATCCATCTGAAATTGTGAGTCTGATCTGCTGTGAATATTTTAGCAAAGTACTTCAGTGATGATAATAAAGCAGGAATAAGCCGAGCTGTCGGTCAGTTACTGATTAAAGAGCAGTGAGTACTCGGTGAATCAGCTGCAGACCTGAGAACTTCATTACTGACCATATAAACAGAACCACAGTCTGATTTGGGTTTAGTTACAGTTTAATATGAAGAGGAATATCTGTGAATATCTGGCAGCTTCACAGCTCAGACGTTCTGAACGGAGCGATTCATCTACAGACGGCTGACGCTCCGCATGAGGAAACAGACAGTAATCACAGTATTAAGGTTCCGTACAGGAACGTTTCTGTTCACTGAGGACCAAACAGTCGAAATGTTCCTTTAAAGGGAAAACAATGTTCTTCAGATCAAACTGAGCACCTTAAATGGTGCTCTACAGTACTTTACATACATAGAGTAAATGCAAATTATATATATATATATATATATATATATGTATATATAAAAACCTTGTATCTCCATTTTTGTTCCATTTCGTTTCTAAGTTTTTGCCATAATGTGAAAATGCCTGTTGTTCTTTACATTGTCTGTAAATT
>NW_023494789.1:52772736-52777736 GCF_904425465.1 Colossoma macropomum
TACTTTTAAACAATCAATATATGAACGTAAAATGTAAATGTTTTTTAACAGATTAATGCCAGAGTCTTGATTTATTTATTATTTTATTACACATGGCAGAACTGAGACTCAAACCTGAATCCCAGCTGAAAAGCAGAACTTCTACTGAACGAGTCCTGAAACCAGCTGAGGGCGAGAGAGAGAGAGAGAGAGAGAGACAGGGAGAGAGAGAGAGAGAGAGAGAGAGAGAGCAGGGAGAGACAGGGAGAGAGAGAGAGAGAGAGAGAGAGAGAGAGAGAGAGAGAGACAGGGAGAGAGAGAGAGAGAGAGAGAGAGAGAGAGGCAGGGAGAGACAGGGAGAGAGAGAGAGAGAGAGAGAGAGAGAGAGAGAGAGAGAGAGACAGGGAGAGTGAGAGAGAGAGAGGCAGAGAGAGAGATGCATTCTGTTTTTATTTACATTTACTTACATTTTACACAGTGTCCCAACTTTTTTGGAATTGGGGTTGTACATTTTTTTGCCTCACAACACTCTACATGTATCCCTCCACCATGAATAGATTTAAAATATATATATGTATGTATACTTTAGTCCAAAATCTTCTCTAAACTATCATAAAACAGTGTCTCAGTCATCAGGCAGTGAATTCATAACCATTTCATGTAGGAACTTTCTGTGAGGGAGTTTTTAGAGGTGGACGTCTGGTTCCTATCACCACCACTGTGAACAGTTCTGACTCAGTAACTTTAACTGTTTAATTATGAAGAATTTTTGACTCACAGAATAAGAAACCTGTAAAAGTTGGATTTCAGTGCAGCTCAGCAGTGCATTCTGATGTAAACTGCTTCCACCTAGTGGACAAACTCGGTTACAGCAGCATTGAAAACAAACCGTAGAGAAGTTGTCAGACGTACAGATGTGCAAACATGCAGATGTGTGCAGGTGTACAGATATGTGCAGGTGTTTTTAGTCATCAGATCACTGCAGATCTGCTCTGCTTCACTCTCTTTGCACATTTTCCCTAAAAAGCATTTTTACAAAAGGATTCCAGTTTTGATTTAACTAACTTTTCTTTTTTTAGCCGTGTCGTTATTTAAGAGGTCAGTCAGAAAAGATCACTGTCAGTGTCTGAGTGATGTTTACTCACCGGAGAATCAATAACACTGATCGGTTCACAGTTACTGTGTGTTCAGACAGGCCTGTCCAGATCATTAATCATCTAGCAGATGATTAATTGTCATATAAATAATTACAATCAATGATTTGTGTATTTTGTTTATTTTATGCAACTAATAAAGCGCAAGTCTAAAGCAGCTATGTCAGCTTATTAGCTATCTTACTTAGCTTGCTGTTAGCTGTTTAGCTAACGAGATCCAGCGCAGTGCACAACATTTTTTTTACTGAAACTGCGAAAATATGAGCGAAAACACTTTTGTTCTACAAGCATACATGCTAAAATTAGCATTAGCTATTCCAGCTATCAAATTAACAAACATTCCTGATTTATTATTAATAATATAATTTATTAAATAGCTCAAGTAAACACAGCTGGCTCACTCTGTGCTGACGATATGATATGATCTGTATGTGTGTGAAAATAACTGTGTTTAAATGGCTCTGATTCTCAAATAACGGTGATCATGTAATAATTGTGACAGGCTTCAAATGGAGAGTATCTTAAACATTCAAACAGAACATAAATCATACAGTCCTGCACAAAAATGACAAATCATTAAACAAACAGCTGCAGTCAGTCATTGTGGAGGGTTTTTCACTCTGACTTCTGTAAGTGTTGTAGTTTAGTGTGTGAATATTCAGACAGTCTTTTACAGAAAGTAGAGTCAGTATTGATCCACTCAGCACTGACGGCTTCAAACAGCTGAAAAACACTGCTGAGCTAGTTTGAGTTTAATGTGAGACCAAATATTCACTATAGGGTTTAAATCTGGACCAACCAGAACCATCACAAAACAAAAAAACCATCAGAAAACACTAAAAACCATCAGTTAAAAAAAACATCAGTAAAAACCAAAAAAACACCAGCTAAATCATATTCTGGGCTTGGCCCTTTTTGTTTACACAAGTGTGTACATATTTCTAATGAGAAATCTCAAACTCTGCTACAGCCTGCTGGAAACGTTTTAACAGTAAACAGCAAATCATAACATGCACTTATAGCAGTGTACACACACACACACACACACACACACACACACACATACACACACACAGACACACACACAGACACACACACACAGACACACACACACACAGACACACACATACAGACACACAGACACACACACACAGACACACACACACATACAGACTAATTTGCCAGCATAACTGAACCTGAGCCTGAGACTGAGCCTGAGCCTAAAACTGAGCCTGAGATGAGACTGAGATGAGACTGAGCCCGAGCCTGAGATGAGACTGAGCCTGAGATGAGACTGAGACTGAGATGAGACTGAGCCTGAGATGAGACTGAGCCTGAGACTGAGACTGAGATGAGACTGAGATGAGACTGAGACTGAGATGAGACTGAGCCTGAGACTGAGACTGAGCCTGAGATGAGACTGAGATGAGACTGAGACTGAGATGAGACTGAGATGAGACTGAGCCTGAGATGAGACTGAGCCTGAGATGAGACTGAGATTTGAGAGTTGAATTCATGAATTCATTTTTAAATTCTTTAAAATCATTTCTGTCCTCATGTGTTTCGGACTGAGCTCCGAGTCCTTCACGTTTTTATTCTACTTTGTTTACTTTGTACTTTCTTTTAATTAAGATTTGTATCGGTTTTTATTGATTTTCACTCTGAAGTTCTTTGTGCTTTTATGAATGTAAATCAGACTGAACTCTCTCTGTGTATGAATTTGCTCTATAAGCCGGAATAATAACTCCGTGAACAGCGCTGACTGTCAGTATTATGGGCTGTAAAGGCTCTGAGGGTTTTCCACACAGCGCTGATGCTAAAACAGTGGATAACCGTCTCTGCAGTTTCCACCGTAAATCATTGTTACTTTTTTTTCCCTGTCCACGTGACGTCACAGAGTCCGCCCCCTTCTGAAAATTTAACGCTGAGGATCTGCTCTTTAATCCTGACCTCAGATCAGCTGTAAAGACCCCGCCGACGCGCACAACCCGCCTCCCCGAGCTGATCCGGGGTCAGAGTAACATGGAAACTTCAGGGCACATGCAAATTTGAAGAGGGGACGACGGTGAAGGCGAGAAGAAGAAGGAGGAGGAGAAGGAGGAGAAGGAGCCCGTAGAGAAAGTAGAGTTGGTGTTTGTGAGCCGCAGACAGGCAGCAGTGAGAGAGACAGGAGAGAAGGAGCAGGAGAGGAACCGGGGAGGAGCTCCGGGGGAGCAGAGCGGAGCTGGTCATCTTATTTTTACCCTGTTCCTGCGGTCAGACTGACCTGGATAAAGAATAGAACCCGAACCGACGCGATGATGATGGTGGTGATGAAGATGATGGTGGTGGTGATGAAGGTGTTCCTGCTCTGGAAGAAGGAGTAGCGGCTCCGTTAGAGATGGGCATGTGTCACAGTCTCCGCTCCAGGCTGCTCGGTCCGCGCTCCGCGATCAGCTACACGAGCGGCCGGACCGCCAACCCCGGGCCGGACGGAGAGCCCGGACAGCCGGACAGCTCCGACCCGCAGCTCCGCGAGCAGAGGAGGGTGGAGGAGAGAGCTCGGCTCAAAGCGGAGAACAAGCGGAGCAGGAACATCGACAAGAACCTCAAAGCGGAGAAGAGAGAGTATAAACAGACTCACAGGCTGCTGCTGCTGGGTAAGACGCAAAGAGCCACAACCAACGCAAGTTTTTATCGAACTTCCCGTTCCACCTTAAATACTGGACCATTTAAGGAGGAACGGCTGGGCTAAACTAGCTGCGTCGCTGCTTAAATTTGACTGCTAAACACAAGTTTTTCTTCCCCTAACTCCCAGTTCCACCTTAAATGGTTAGTAGTTTCATGCACCATTTAAGGTGGAACGGCTGAGCTAAACTAGCTGCGTGTTCCTGTTTATCGCTGATTAAATCTCAAGTTTTTCTTCGAACTTTCCGTTCCACCTTAAATGGTTCAGCGGGTCTGCTTTGGTGACTGAGCTGTTCCAGTTTATCGCTGCTTACTCGGATGTTAAATCTCGTTCGACAGAAAATGTGAGGGGCCCAAAAATAAGGAGACTCCTTTAATACCTGACGCTGCTCTCCTCCCTCCCGGTGTTTATCTCAGAGTTTAGAGGAAACTCGGTCAGGAAGCTGCACGAGTTTCATCTCTGGAATACAGATTTAGTCGTGCTGGGGCTGAAACCTCTTTAGTGTGGTGGAAAAACCTGTCAGGATCATTTCTGGTGATGTTTAAAGGATCAAAATGAAGAAATGAACCTCTCTGCTGTGCCTAAACTGCTCCCACAGCTGGTTTAAAGGCTGGGAAAACACCCTTCTGATGATGTGTCTTGAAGGTGGGAGGAGCTTTTGGGGTGCATTTACAATGTAAAGGAGAAGTCCACTGATTAAAAAAAATCTGAATAACTCAGTGTGTGAGATGCAAACAGAGAGATTCAGAGTGGTTTGGTGTGAAATGGTTCAGATGTCTTTACAGTGGTGGTGATAGGAACCAGGGGTCGCCATGACTACAACACAGATATAGACATTTTATTTACTACATGTACAGCTCTGTCATGAATGACTTATAAAAATATACACTTTAGGCCAAACGCTAAATATCGTAAACAGTGTCTCAGTCATCAGGCAGTGAATTCATAACCATTTCATGTAGGAACTTTCTCTGAGGGAGCTTTTAGAGGTGGACGTCTGGTTCCTATCACCAACACTGTGAACAGTTCTGACTCAGTAAGTTTATCTAGAACAGAGCGTTTCACACCAAACCACTCTGAACCGCTCTGATTACATCTTAACCACTTAATTATGCAGGATTTTGAATAAATCGATGGAGTTCCCTTTTAAATGAGCCAACTTTAGCTAACATTACTGCTGGAAAGCTGAATATCTTATC
>NW_023494789.1:52785236-52810236 GCF_904425465.1 Colossoma macropomum
CATTTTCATTTAGAACGTCTTTTCTGGTTCTCTCTCTGTTAGAACTGACAGTGTCAGCGTTCCTGTTATGTTTATCTGTGATGATAATTCAGGTGGATTCAGTCCCATATGTTTTATAAATGTGTATATTAATGTTACCAGATACACACATGAAAGATATCAGCATCACCTGCTGTTCCAACATCGCTGCCTCACTGATGGTGACTGGCTGACGGTGTAAATGAGAACAAACACTAACTGCGTTAATGTGTCCTGAAAAGCTGCTTTAAACTCTCTCTCAGAGTAAAGCAGGCGACTCCTGATTCCTGGAACCGTCTGTGTTCTAGAACACTAGAACATGGCTTTCCTTTCTTCTCTGCTTTACATAATGTGGCATTCTGCCTCGTAGGCACGCTCCGTTAAAGGTTTCACTGTTGAAGGTTGAAGACGCTCGCAGGGATCCACACTAACACTCCACACTCGCCCCCTCCAGAACGTTCCACAGCTCCTCTCTCTCTGCTAGAGTCCAGATTCCACACCTCACAGTGCTTTAATAATGTTTATACTTCCAGTGATGTCATAATATCACATAAAACATTAGTCTGGAGAGAGAAGTGATGCTGCGGTGGTGTGTGTGGTGTTTTCGGTGATTGTGCGGCGGCTGTGTGGACAGGAGCGGCTTTATGACCTGTTGTGTTTCCATATTTGCACACTGGGATACACTTTTCTTTTTATCAGAACTTTTCTCCTCTGATGTTGAACGTACTGCAGAGGGGAGCTCAGTACAACTAAAACTGCTGTTTAGTCTGAGGGGTGAATTTATCTTCAGCACAAACTGAAACTTTTATTAATCTGTGAATAAATAATCAGTAAAAGAGCATCAATGAAGACAAGACCATCATTTCTGTTTATGAGTTACAGCTGAAGAAGGTTCACTATCGCGTGTTGAAGCTACAGTAGATCTGTGAGGATTACAGTGGGACTGGGCGATACACCAATAATATAATAACACAATACTTTAAAACATTCTCCTCATGTATGACATCATCACAATATTTCATTTTTTCAGGTTTGATTCGTTAGAACAGTCATAGTTGGTTAGTGTTGTTAGTACAGTCAGTATGGTCAGAATAGTCCGTGTGGTCAGTGTTGTTAGTACAGTGAAAACAGTCAGTATAGTCAGTATGATCAGTGTGGTCAGTATTGTGAGTACAGTTATTGAGGTCAGTATAGCTAGTACAGTCAGTATGGTCAGAATATTCAGTGTGGTCAGTAAAGTCAGTATGATCAGTGTGGTCAATATAGTTAGTGCAGTTAGTGTGGTCAGTATAACTAGTACAGTCAGTATGGTCAGAAAAGTCAGTATGATCAGTGTGGTCAGAATAGTCAGTATGGTCAGAATAGTCAGTATGATCAGTGTGATCAGTGTGGTCAGAATAGTCAGAGTGGTCAGTATAGTCAGTATGATCAGTGTGGTCAGTATAGTTAGTACAGTTAGTGTGGTCAGTATAGCTAGTACAGTCAGTATGGTCAGAATAGTCAGTATGATCAGTGTGGTCAGAATAGTCAAGGTGGTCAGTATAGTCGGTATGATCAGTATGATCAGTGTGGTCAGAATAGTCCGAGTGGTCAGTATAGTCAGTATGATCAGTGTGGTCAGTATAGTTAGTACAGTTAGTGTGGTCAGTATAGCTAGTACAGTCAGTATGGTCAGAATAGTCAGTGTGGTCAGTATAGTCAGTATGATCAGTGTGATCAGTATAGTTAGTACAGTCAGTGTGGTCAGTATAGTCAGTATGATCATTGTGATCAGTATAGTTAATATAATCAGTATAGTCAGTATGGTCAGAATAGTCAGTGTGGTCAGTTTGGTCAGTGTAGTTAATATAGTTAATGTGGTCAGCGTGGTCAGATTTCTGGAGTAGCTGTGATTTGAGCTTCTCTCTTCCAGATTGAGTCTTGAAGGAAGTCCAGATGAGATTAGAGGTTCCTTCCTCTCTTTATTTCACTCCTGGATGTTAGTCTGATCTAATAGATGTTTGTCCACCTCACTGGTCAGTTAGGCCTCTCCTTGATGGCCTCATTGGAGTCAGTCCACTATTTTCTTTTGCATGCAGGTAGAAATGAGGAACGCTTCCTTTTTCCGTGGTTCTGAAATGGAAACTCTCGTCCTGACGCTGCGGCTCTGGATTGTTGGCTTTGTTTGTGTTTGTTTACTGTTTTCTGTGTTTCTGATTGGAGTTGTGTTATTTTGACCGTGATGGTAAGAGCAGGACGCTGCTGGTGAGCAACGAGTCGGAGATGCAGCAGAGTGTGAGCTGATTAATTACTCCACATTACAGTACTGAGCAAAGTCAGCATGTATTTAATTTCCTATGAAAACTGCTGTTAAATACAAGTTTTACATTGTGAGAGGATTGGATATCAGATAATCCGCTCTTATAATGAAGGAGAAAGTTAAAGAAAAATAAGAGAAAAACACAAAAACATATCGGTTTAACTTGCAGTGGCTGGAAGGCTGGAGGTGTGAGTTTGCCCTGATGGTGTGTTCTGAGTAGGAGCTGTTTGTGGCCTGTATGGAGGTCAAGCTGCAGGTTATCATGGTTTTTATGATGCGTTGATAAAGGTGGAAGTGCTCCTGGGACTTATCTGAGGGATGGACTAATCTAATCAGTCATAAAAGTTAGAATGAACACACTTTCAACAGGAGCTTTAATCCTGAAGTTTCTGGTTGTCTGTCGTCCGTGTGATGCTGAGCTTCGTAGTCGCTGCTCCTTCACTGCCTCTGAAGGCTTCTTATGCACATAGACTCAATGGAAAAAAGCAGAGTAACTGACTTTCCTAGAAATTCAGATGCTTGTAAAACCGTTTTGTTCTGGAGAGCTTAATATCATCAGTAACAGGTTTAATAAGTTTCAGGTGCAGCTTGTTTAAACAGTTGGAATAATAAATCTGGACATTCAGGTCAGTCAGCTTTGGGATCTTCTCTGTGAGTAGAGGTCAATCACCAAACCGAAGTGTCTAGAACAGGACATCTAAACAGAACACCACCATCAGCAGGGCTTCTATCAGTGTAGTATAGATAGTATAGCACAGTGCAGTACAGTACAGTGTTATAGTGTAGTACAGTGTAATGTAGTATAATGTTGCAGTACAGTATAGTACAGTACTGTATAGTACAGTGCAGCATAGTACAGTAATATACAAAATATTATAGTAATACAGTATAGTAATACAGTATAGTACATAATATATTACAGTATAGTGTGGCATTGTATGGTACAGTATGTATATATAGTACAGTATAGTACAGTACACTATATATAGTGTAGTAAAGTGTAGTATGTAATGGTATAATATAGTGCAGTATACTGTAGTATAAAACAGTATACTATAGTGTAATATAGTACAGTATAGTATAGTGAAATGCACTATAGTGTAGTATAATACAGTATTCTATAATATACTACAGTATAGGTAGTATAGTACAGGATAATAAATGATGCAGTACAGTGTAGTGTAGTATGTTAAGTTGCTGTTGTTTTTTACTATAATTCCAGTAAAACAGCTGATATACACACTGAGCATCTACAGGAGCTCAAATTCTGAACATCAGAGTCAGCATGTTGGATTAGAATGAATTCAGGAGGATGTTGGTCTCCTGTACATTAACATGTATTTCATTATAATCTATAACTAACACTCTGACTCTAAAAGCTCGTATTAACCTGCGTGTGTGTGTAGTGAATTTATTAAACTAGATTGTAAAATGTAAATATAAGACGAGGACTCAAAGCGTTAGCCGGGCTTCAGTGTCACGTTGCTGAGGAGATGAACTGTCCTTCACTTTCTGCTGTGTTTTGTGAATCTCAGCCGAGCTGCAGGAGATACGAGGCGGCGTCTGTGCTGATTGTTGAGGTCTGAGCTGTTTTATCTGCTCTGTGTGTTTGACTTTCTCACATCGCCGGCGGTAGAAACTGAAACTTCCCCTCACGTCAGCCGGCGTGTTTGTGTGATCCTAATTTAGAGCGGCCGTGTTTCCCTCAGATCATGTAATGTCATTTGGAGATTACACAATCCTGCTAAACTGGTTCAGAGACTCAGTTTAGGAAACACTGACTCTACTGTCCCTCTGAGTGACTTCCAGCACGCGCACCTTAAAGAAAGTGCTGCCCCCTGCCTGCAGACTGACACACTGCAGTGCAGTTGGACCCCTACGCTCGGATCTGATCTGAGAAAACATCATATGCAGATCAGGAGTCGTTAACAGGGACTTTTATTTTGAAAGGGTTTGGAGTTTTTGCCACTGATATTTTGCACGTTACAGCTGTCCTGATATTGTTGTGTGTGTGTGTGTGTGTGTGTGTGTGTATGTGTGTGTGTGTGTGTGTGTGCAGTCATTGTAAACAGCACTGTGTGAAAGTCAGAGACCCCTTCTTTGTTTGATGTGTCCGTCTCCTTTTCTCAGTGAGGTTCTTCTCGATCAGCTACACATCCTTTCAGACCCACAGCGCTGAGTCGTCTTCTCACAGTGGAAGGATGGACAGAAACACCTGTGGATGTTTTCAGATCTGAAGAAGCTTGATTTTCTCCTCTCTCTCAGAGATGTAAGCTTTAAGTGCTGTTTATCTGATGGGGGCAGTTTTAGGGTCTGCCAGGTCTTCCAGGTGGTTGTTAGGAGCCACATTTTCTCTGTAGACTTTAATGATTGTTTTGAGCTCCAGGTTTGGAAACTCTTTTCCCTTATTTTCCTGTGACTTTCTATTTCCTTAAGCAAGTTATTTTATATCTGATCTCACAAATATCGCCTGAAAATGAACATCTCATTTTGTGATTGTAAGCACAACTTTACTGTAGAAAGTCCATTAACTTTCACAGGAAGCCACATAGCTGACCGTCTGCAGGTCTTCCGGGTGGTTGTTAGGAGTCTTGTTTCCTCCGCAGCTTTAATCAGTTTTTTCACTTTGACTTTCTCCTTCGTAATGCAAGTAGATTATCTGATATCTAATCTCCTCACAAACATCTCCTGAAACATTTCTACCTAATGACTGTTTTGATTGGAAATTAAATAAATGAAGGGGGTCTCTGACTTTCGTACAGTGCTGTAAGCTGAAGACGGTGAGCTGCTCTCAGTGATGATGTTTAATTTCTGATCTTCCCACAGATTAGAGATCAATATTTCCGTTTCAGTTCAGTATAAAATATTAAAATATCTAGTTACATGCACATCCTCACTTTACTGAACAGTAACCTTCTGCACTTTCTTATGTACACACTGAATACAGTTAACAATGTAATATTACATTTTCGTTTTTCAAATAAAGTTTAAAATGCATAAGTATATTACTTTATCAGTGTCCAAAACACAGATCAATAAACTGTTCAGTCACCAATCAGCAAATCATAATTTATAAAATGAGAGAAAAAGTAGAAACACCTTCAAAACTCAGTTCTGTATAAATGATCTGAATGTATTAAATACTGTAAATAATTTTGAAGTTTTGCCGAGATGCTGTTTCAAAACTCAAATTCAACATTGACTTCACTTTTATACACTTTTACTGTAAGATATTACATCCTCAATTTTCACTGAACTGAAAGTTTAAACGATTTTGTTTTTATTGGTGAGTTTTTCAGTGTGTGTAATGTGTATTTGTGTGATGTGTATATATGTGTGTGTGTAATGTGTGTGTGTGTGTGTGTGTGTGTGTGTGTGTGTGGTGTGTGTTTGTGTGTAGTGTGTGTGAGTGTGTGTGTGTGTGGTGTGTGTGTCTGTGTGTGTGTGTGTGAGTGTGGTGTGTGTGTGTGTGTATGTGTGTGTGTGTGTGGTGTGTGTGTGTGTCTGTGTGTTGTGCCGAGTTTAAAGAGGGCGCCTCTCCTCCGCAGATTCGCAGCCTGCTGACGTTTTTGCGGAGGTCACGTGACCCGCCGCTGCCCGTACACAGGCTTCAATGAGAGCGGTTTGCCCCACCCATCAGCCGCGCGCCGCTCCGCTCAGCTACGATTCAGCGAGAAAACGAGCGAAAATCGGCCGAAAACGCGCTCGTTCACCGGACTGAGCCGCGTCCGTCCGAGCGCGGGGCCGCCGAGCGCGCGGAGGAGCTGCTGTCATCGCCGTGGCGGTGATTTCGGGGCGGATTATCGGCGCACATGCACAGCCCGCCCGCGCGCGCTCTCTGAGCGGAGAGACACAGAAAGCGCAGCGCCGACACCGAGCCGAGCTCACACACACACACAGACACACACACACACACCCGGAATCCGGTTCGGCGGAGAGGAGCAGCATGAGCGGCTAACGGGGAGAGAGAGAGAGAGCGCGAGCTCGGTGTGGCGGCCACAGCGCGAGGCGGAATGCCGTCATTTCGGTGGAAATATTTATTTTTTTAATTTTTATCCGCCCTTTCTCCCGTTTTCTCCCGTTTTCTCCCGTTTTTGAGCTGTGAGCAGAGATAAAGCGCTCCATGGTTCTGGGAGCAGCGCAGGATTCTGTCGTCATTTTGGAGAACCTCGACGGGAAATGTTCTAGATCGCGTTTGGGCTGGGGGCCCTCCGGTGGGAACGGAGAACCGAACACGTTCCTGTGAGCTGTGAAGAGGAGGAGGAGGAGGAGGCTGTGGATGAAGAGCAGCAGGACCGGAGGACCGATCTTGTTGTTGTGGTGCTGAGAGGACTGGGCCGAGTGTGTGTGTGTGTGTGTGTGTATGAGAGAGTGTGTGTGTGAAGGCCGGCCTCTGTTTGCTTCTCCAGACCTCCTCTTCTCCTCCTCTCCCGGAGCTCCTCCTGATCTCCAGCTCTGATCTTCCTCCTGGATCTGCTCCGGTGTTGGGGTGGGGGTGTAGGGGGGGGTGTACCTGCACGTGTAAATGTCACCGTTCTCAGTCCAGGTGTTTGGATCTCCAGCTGATCGAGGAACCTCTCTCTAATTGGATACTACATTGACCCCCCCTCTCCCCTCAGCCCCTGGCCCCCCAGCCTCCCAAAGCAGAGCTCCCGCTGGGCGTTTGTGGGACGATGGGTTGTTTGGGTAACAGTAAGACTGAAGACCAGCGGAACGAGGAGAAGGCGCAGAGAGAGGCCAACAAAAAGATCGAGAAGCAGCTCCAGAAAGACAAACAGATTTACAGAGCCACCCACCGGCTGCTGCTTTTAGGTAGGTTCTATGAGCCGGGAACGTTCTGCTAACGTTCTGATGTACGTCTGAAGACCAGCCCGTGTGTCCGAGGTGACTCAGGTGTGTGTGTGCTTGCTGCCGTTCCGCTGACCGCCTGGGCCCCCACAGCCTTGCCGCTCAGATACACACGCTGAACAGAACCGAAACGGGAAATTCAGAATAAATAACTGGTTAAGATGTAAACAGAGCGGTTCAGAGTGGTTTGGTGTGAAACGCTCTGTTCTAGATAAACTTACTGAGTCAGAACTGTTCACAGTGGTGGTGATAGGAACCAGACGTCCCCCTCTAAAAGCTCCCTCACAGAAAGTTCCTACATGAAATGGTTATGAATTCACTGCCTGATGACTGAGACACTGTTTTGTGATAGTTTAGAGAACTTAAACTCCATATATGGTGGAGGGATACATGCAGGGCGCTGTGAGGCAAAATAGTCCCCAAAGAAAACGTATTATTTCAGATTTTCCACTATTTTCCATCATCAACATTCCATATAAACTCAGAAGACTCGTGTAGGTTCACTGGTGGTTCTGGATAGTAAATAAAATGTCTGTATTTGTGTTGTAGTCATGGTGACCCCTGGTTCCTATCACCACCACTGTAAAGACATCTGAACCATTTCACACCAAACCACTCTGAATCTCTCTGATTCTTACATCTCACACACTGAATTATGGGGGAATTTTGGAAAAATTGGTGGAAAATAGTGCAAAATCTGAATCAATACGTTTTCTTTGGCTCACAGTGCCCTGTATGTATCCCTCCACCATGCATCTATTGTAAAAATGACGTTTTAGACCATAATGTCTTGTTCTGGACGTCTGGTTCCTATCACCACCACTGTGAACAATTCTGACTCGGTAAGTTTATCTAGAACGGAGCGTTTCACACCAAACCACTCTGAACCACTCTAATTACATCTGAACCACTTAATTATGCAAATTTAGAAAAATAGTTTATTAATTAAATAATAAGCCTGTAGTTGAAGGTAATGTAGAGTAAAATAAGAATGTTCCCAGAATCACAGACTGTAGTGTTAAATGTAAAATGCTGTGGTGTCCAATGCTGTGGGTTAGAGAGGACTGTAAAGGTGTGTTGGTCACTGGAGCCGGACTGAATCCTCAAAACTCAAAACCTCACACTGATTACGAAGATAAAGAGGAACATCAGACTCGCTGTTTAACCAGAAGCTGTAATAATGCATAAAATACAAAATAAATCCTAATAATTGTGTCGCTGTTCAGGTTTAGGAGACTGTAGTAACTCAGCGATTCATCTTCATTCAGCTTTTACTGTGTACAGTTTAACAGCCTGTAATACAGTTAATCTGACTAATATTATAGACTTGATGTACAACAGTGATGGATCATTAATCACATTTATTATCCTGTGAAAGATTATTAAATTATTATTATTATTATTGTTATTGAAGTAGTTTCATTTTTACTAATTTATAATTATAACTAATTTTGTCTTGGGAAAATGTCTAATTGTGGTTTTTCAGGCCAGTTTCTGTAGATGTGATTTAAATTGTGATTGTTTTCTATAAATGAAGCTCCAGCTCTGTTTTTTGGTCTATAAGAGCAGAACATACACTTTTTCAGGCTTCAGGCTCGAGGGCTGTATGTACTGTGCCAGACGGCCGCAGGTCTGTGTGATGAATCATATTTTTATTGTTATAGCGATATGAGTTTCCACGATAAACATTTCGTTAAGGGCTGCGATGACAGAACGGATCAGATGACCTCGTGTGCTGCGCCTGCATCTAAAAGGCTGCTCCTAACTTTGGTTGACGCTGGACAGAGTTTACGTGGACTCAGCCGGCGCAGGGAAGCGGTCTGGACTACGAACACTGCGTTATCCAATCTAATAATGTAGCTTCGGTGCTGCGTGTGAAGTCATCTCATCCGTTCTGTCATTGCAGCCGTTAACGATGCGTTTATCGTGGAAACTCATATTGTTATAACAATAAAAGTATAAAAAATACAATAAAAAGACAAAATATAAAGTAGTAAGAATGAAGCTACTTTAACAATTCATCTTTCAGAAGGTAGTAAATGTGATTAATAATCCGTCACTGCTGTAGACGCTGCATTTGTGGAGAAATGAAGTCTATAATGTTAGTCAGAATTAATTGTATATATATGTTGTACACCGGAATAAAAGCGCTTTGTGTTGCATATTTATATGTAACTCACTAAAACTCCAGGTAGGATATCCTGATCACCTAAATCAAAATAGTTCCAGCATTAAAACTACAAAACTTCTTATTCGCCAGCTTCTGGATCTAATTGTCCAGTTCCACCGTAAATAGTGCAGCAGTTATTATAACATCTCAGGTGCCAGAATGTAACTACTGCACCATTTTAGGTGTAACGGGAAAATTCCAACGAGAATCTGGTGGATAGGAAGCCGATTTCAGCCTCGTACTAAAACTGCAGGATAGTCTGATAAACTAAACGTCCTGATCAGAAAATGTTTCCAGCGTTAAAATAATAATTAGATTATCTTGAGAGTCTAAATCAGCTGATCAGGGGGGTAAACAGTGTTATTAAACCGAATCTGTAAAAAGTTTGAGCCTTTCGTATTTGAGACGTCTGACCCTCCCGTGGCCTCATGGTGCCACTTTTAATGTTACTGCACATTTGATATGGTTTTCATATGTTTACATAAGATATTGGCCATGTTTTTATATAAATGTTCATGCAGATAAAAGTGCTGCTAATTTTATTTGTGGTTTTCATTATTAAAATTGGTGAAATAATTTCAGTTTGTGTATCAACATTTTCAACACATTTTAACAGTACAGTGATGATACTGATATTATATTTCGCTGCTGTCGAAAAAAAAACAAACTTTACTTTTAATGTAAGTCAATGGAACCAGATTTTTTTCCAGTAATGCTGGGCTGTTTCTTTTGGTCTATTTATCATGTAATTTACACACAACGTAAAGGCCAACAGGTATTTTCACATTACATCAAAAACTAAAACCGTCAAAAATGGAGGTACGAGGTTTTGTTCCGACAGCAGTGATAATCTGATCATTTTAGTCAGTATAATTATTATATTACAGTTTTTATTTCATCTCTAGTGAGAATGGCATGACCATTCAGCTAAACAGCCAATCACAAAACACGCACACACGCACACACACACACACACACACACACACACACACACACACACACACTCACTCTGCTCTAGCCGCCCTGCTAAATGTGTGTGTGTAACTGCAGACGTGATGGTGGTTCTGTCCGCGCTGTGTGTGAAACTCAGACTGAATCGTCTGTAACACTAACTGTCACAACAAACCTGCAGCTCCATCAGGAGCTTCTAAAGGAATTAAACAGATTTCTGTTCGTTTTGAAGCCTTTGTTGAAAATAAAAGTGTTTATATTAATCTGAGTTCTCAACCCGACTCTCAGAGCTCTTCAGCCTCAGCTCAGATTCTGTTCACGCTGGCGGTTTTTAGAGTGACACTGTTTAAATAATAATTCATCACTTCTCATGTCGTCGTCATGATTTCGGACGGATTTATCGAACATGTTTTCATGTCCATATCGTGCAGCCCTGCCAGAGGGCGAGTCGTGATCAGCGGAGGCCGATACGGTGAAAAACACAACATCGTGATATTTACAGACGTTTTCACAACGTTATAATTTTCTGCGTTTTTATAAAAACACCAGTAATTTAATCAACATCATCAAAAATCATTTTTATTCAGTGTTAGACACACTGAGCTCCAGTTAACCCATTCAAACCCATTCAAAAAAGTATGCGTTTTTAAATATAAAACTAATGTGGTTTCAGATAAATATGATATATAATCTGATTCTAATCTGAGTGTCAGAGTGTCAGATCATCAGCTGGACTCTGTGAAGGAAGCTGTAAATAAAAGTGTAGAAATGTTGATTAAATGAAGATCAGAGCTGTAGAAGATGAAGCTCTGATACATTAATATACAGAACTCAGGAGTCTCAGCGTAGGAAAAAAAAAATCCATAAATACTTTTTAGTAAATAGTTTATTATATTGAAACCATAATTTAGAATTTTTATTTTATTGTATATAAATAATACAGATTATTAAAACAGCAGGTGATTCCAAACCTTTAAACTACAGTGATTAATATTTATATGATTTTAGCTTTAAAACATTTAATAACAGTATTTATTTCAGTCTGTATGAGATCATTAGATCCTACAAATTTACAGTATTGATCATTTTTATAAATATAAGCAGTGAAGTCTCTGTGGTCTAATCAGGATAAGCTAAGCTAAGCAGCTCTGCAGTTCAGTAAACAAATGAAGATGTTCAGTAATGTGATCAAACGTCTGAGAAAATAAATAATGACATATTATGTATTGTGAAAATGTCTAAAACTATCAAAATATAAGATTTTTGCCATATCGCTCCATCTCTGTTTACTAGATTTATTATAGTGTTCATTTTATCTTCAGTTCTTGTTTTTTGGTGTTATTTTTAAAAATGCAGTATCGTTTTAAAATATAAACTTTTGCTCAGACCAAGTTTTACAATCAGACTATATTTCACTGAGTATATTTGATGACAGTAACACACTGAACAGACCAGGCAAACACAGACTGACAACAAGGATTAAACTAAGAGACAAATAAAAATACAGTAAATAGAATAAAGAGTAATACAGAGCTGTAGTGGAGGAGCTACAGAGGACTGTGAATACCTGCGCATCTCGGTGTTGTTGGAACAAAACCTCGTATCTCCAAAATGGTAACTTTACAGGAGAAGGAAAATCATAGTTTACTTTTAATGTAAGTCAGTGGAACCAGAATTTTGTCCATGTCATTTTGGGTCGTTTCTTTTAGTCTATTCATCATGAGATTCATACACAGTGTAAAGAGTAACAGATGTTTTCAAATTATGTCAAAACTGAAAAACGACTAAAATGAAGATACAAGGTTTTCTCTTGACTGCAGCGAAGTGCAGGTTTGAATACACTTATAAACACTTTTGTGTACAGAATATTACAGAATATTACAGAATGATATGAACATTTTCAGAAATGTGACATCTGTCCAGCTGTGTATAAGCGTTATGTTTAAGTTTCATATTCAGTGAATAGACAGTGATTGTGTATTACAGTGTGAGGTAGTTTGTAACTTATTTACACTTATTTACAAAATCAACAACATGGACATTTCAACAGGGGTGCACAAACATTTTGTTTGACTGTGTCTGGTGGGTTAGTGTGGGGAGGTTGTTACACTCCTCAGCCTGTTAGCAGATTCAGTTCATATTTACCAGCTGAACTTCAATAACCTATAAACATTATTATTATTATTATTATTATTATTATTATTTACATGTGTCTTAAACTGAGCTGAGTTTATAGTTCAGTGCCCTGTTGCACTCTGGGTTATTCAGCTATCAGTAGTGGGTGTGGTCAGTAACAACAACAAAAACAACAACAATAATAATAATAATAATGTTCGGTTCTGTGTTCTGACTGCAGTGACTGTCGTCCACAGATTCACTTAAACTCTTCCTTGTTTGTCTGTTTTCTTCTCTAGTAGAAATGATCATAATTTTACTGTAATATTGGAGTAATATTGATTATCGGTATCAGCTGGATGTTTATATGTGTCTGATATTTCAGGCTGATGTGTTTATTGAACTCAGTAGATCAGAGTGATCAGACTGTATTCAGTTCACTGTGTCTGTAACCCTACAGTAATAAACGACATTCCTCTGTGATGATAATCCAGGATTTAATCCTGATTTATGCATTTCATAGATATTTGTGTGTCATCAGCAGCAGATATGAGCATTAATAACATCAGAATCAGAGCACAGTCCTCAGATCTGTGCATCTGTTTACTGAGTGACTTTCAGATCTTCTATGACTGAAGTTTGTGAGACTGTAGATTTTCTCTGTGCGCTGGTTTTCAGTCTGACTCAGAAACAGAATCACTGCAGTTATTACAGCATTTATATTTCAGTTATTACTGTTTGAATTGAGTTTTAGTTCAGCTGTGATTCAGACTGAGTTTCAGTTTGATAATCAGTGATTGTACAGTCCTGTTCAGATGGGGGTCAGTCCTCCGGGGGGGGGGTTGGGACCGCCAGTTTATCAGCACGTCTGTGATGTTTATGAGTGATACTCGATTTATTCCTCAACTTCAGTCCAGAAAAGAGTAGATAAGATGTTAAAACACATAATTTAGCTGATATTTTTTGTTTACTAAAGTTTATCTTTCTGTCTAAATGCATCATTAGCATCACCGTTAGCCTGAATTCACAGCAAGCGGTCAACGTCACCACATTAGGTCAGACTTTCTCTGTGATGTTTCCGAGTTCGGAGTCGAGCCGGTGAGGCGGACAGTAACGTTACACTTTGGCCTGATTTTAGACTGAAAGAGGCTGAATTCAGCTTCCTGTTCACTGGATTTTTCTTCAGATATTCTTGTTCCACCTTAAATGGTGCAGCAGTTACAGTCTGGCACCTCAGATGTTATAATAATAACTGCACTATTTAAGGTGGACCTGAGAATTTGTCTAAGAAGCCGACTTTAGAGAACATGAGCAAGCGCCTCTTTAAGAGTCTCCAAACTGAAGAGACTCCTTTTCCGCAGGGTCTGTTAGAGCTTTACCATCAGGCCGATTCGCATGGGATTAATATGATCTGAGTTTTTTATGGCTCGTTTAATTGACGGTAACGAAGTTAAAAGGTGCTGGAATCTTCACTGACGAGGCGCAGTGGGTAAAAATGACTGACGTGGCGCTTTTAGAGGGGACTAAACTCACCAAGAGACGCCGGGAATAATTACACTGACCTCCTAACATGGTCAGAACAGCTTTACTGTAACAGGACGCTCAGACTCTGATATTCATCATCATCTTCATCTTCTTTTTTTACTGATCACTGAAATAATGAACTGTATTAATATTACTGTCCAGAATGTTTACATTGTGCTGGTTTAATTCAGTAATACTTACAGTAATAACTCTCATTCAGTGCTGCTGCAAAGTCTGCAGGTGACTGAGTTATTGATCGCTGCTCAGTCAGGTGTGATTATGTAAGACTGATTGATCTGGATCAGAATTGCTGATCAGAGACGTTTCAGTCTCAGATCACTCAGAGCTCATTTTCACACCTTCACGACAGTCTTCTAACCCCCCCCCTCTGTATTCTCTCTCTCTCTCTCTCTCTCTGTATCTCTCGCTCTCTCTCTCTGTCTCTCTCTCTCTCTCAGGAGCTGGAGAATCAGGGAAAAGTACGATAGTCAAACAGATGCGTATTTTGCATGTCAACGGCTTCAATGCAGAGTAAGTTGTGTCAGTTTTTGTATTTTTTCTGTGTTTTTAAATGAAACATCTATTGAATGTTTAACTCTGGCTGTATCAGCGCAGTGAAATGGTGAAACAGTAAAACGGTGTAACGACTGCTGGAGATGATTTTACCAGTTTATTAAGATTTTCTGTTCAGCAGTTTAAAATCTCTGATTTTAATTATATGAAGCACATTTTTCTGCAGATGAATGTGTAAAATGATGTGATATGATACTGATTCTCTGCAGGTCTCAGTTTGAATCTGTGAAATTAAGGGATTTTCAGAGCTGTAGTTGGTTTTATAATAAATGAGAAAGAGTTTATTATAAAATAAAAAAATGAATATCTGCGCATCTCTGTGTTGTTGGAACAAAACCTCGTATCTCCAAAATGGTAACTTTACAGGAGAAGGAAAATCATAGTTTACTTTTAATGTAAGTCAATGGAACCAGAATTTTGTCCATGTCATTTTGGGTCGTTTCTTTTAGTCTATTCATCATGAAATTCATACACAGTGTAAAGAGTAACAGATGTTTTCAAATTATGTCAAAACTGAAAAACGACTAAAATGAAGATACAAGGTTTTCTCTTGACTGCAGCGAAATGCAGGTTTGAATACACTTATAAACACTTTTGTGTACAGAATATTACAGAATATTACAGAATGATATGAACATTTTCAGAAATGTGACATCTGTCGAGCTGTGTATAAGCGTTATGTTTAAGTTTCATACTCAGTGAATAGACAGTGATTGTGTATTACAGTGTGAGGTAGTTTGTAACTTATTTACACTTATTTACAAAATCAACAACATGGACATTTCAACAGGGGTGCACAAACATTTTGTTTGACTGTGTCTGGTGGGTTAGTGTGGGGAGGTTGTTACACTCCTCAGCCTGTTAGCAGATTCAGTTCATATTTACCAGCTGAACTTCAATAACCTATAAACATTATTATTCATCATTTACTAAAAGCAGAGCAAATCACTCTGATTAAACAAAGTTCTATAGAAACATAATTACAGTTTATTATTTAATAATATTTATCGTGTAGTAACGTTTTACCGTGTAGTAACGTCTCATTGTTCTAAAATACTTTAAATTGTGAATAAACTGTCCGTTCATACTTTGGTGTCTAGTTTATAATTTTAGTCTGGACTATATAAGTTATTATTAAATATCAGTTATTAATAAGGGGTATAACGATTCTTCAAACCCACAGTTCAGTTCAGACCTCGTTTTTGTTTTGTTTTGGGTTTTTTAGGGGTGAAAAAACTGAAAAATGTCTGAGTTTCATTAAATCACCAACAGTTTGGAACATTAAAGAGAAGAAGAACAGGCTGACTTCACAGAAAGTAGCTACATAAACAAACATACTAAATAAACACAATAAGAATGTCATTGTTTATATTTGTTCTAGATAACAGTGCGTGGAGTGAATGGAGTTAATTTTGTGACAAAAGCTTCAAATGAAATAATAAAATCCACAAACAAGCAAAATATTGAGTATCAAAGTTTCCAAAATATGTTGCAAAGAATGACTTAAATCTAAATTAATTTTCCAGAAATATTACTGATCATTTTCTTGTTCTGATAAGGTATCTTTTCAACTTGTTTCTTTTCTCAGTTGTGGTTTTTTTGCTAAATTATTTTTTGCTTCTGAATTTTTTTCTTTTACTTCTGATTTTTGGCACTTTTGAACAGGGGGCGTGGCTTAGAAGAAGGCATTCACCTGCGCTCTCTATTGGTCAACTGGTTTAGATCAGCAGGTCTTCTGAACACACAGCCACTCAGCGTGAGCAGTGTCCTCTAAGGCTAACTAGCCTAGCAGTGCCCTCTAAGGCTAACTAGCCTAGCAGTGTCCTCTAAGGCTAACTAGCCTAGCAGTGCCCTCTAAGGCTAACTAGCCTAGCAGTGCCCTCTAAGGCTAACTAGCCTAGCAGTGCCCTCTAGGGCTAACTAGCCTAGCGGTGTCCTCAAGGGCTAACTAGCCTTGCGGTGTCCTCTAAGGCTAACTAGCCTAGCGGGGTCCTCTAAGGCTAACTAGCCTAGCAGTGCCCTCTAGGGCTAACTAGCCTAGTAGTGCCTTTAGGGCTACCTAGCCTAGCAGTGTTCTCTAAGGCTAACTAGCCTAGCAGTGTCCTTTAAGGCTAACTAGGCTATCATTGTCTTTTAGGGCTAACTAGCCTAGCAGTGCCCTCTAAGTCTAACTAGCCTAGCAGTTTCCTCTAAGGCTAACTAGCCCAGCGGTGCCCTCTAAGGCTAACTAGCTTAGCGGTGTCATCTAAGGCTAACTAGCCTAGCAGTGCCCTCTAGGGCTAACTAGGCTATCATTGTCCTCGAGGGCTAACTTGCCTAGCAGTGTCCTTTAAGGCTAACCAGCCTAGCAGTGTCCTCTAGGGCTAACCAGCCTAGCAGTGTTCTCTAGGGCTAACTAACCTGGCAGTGCCCTTTAGGGCTAACTAGGCTATCATTGTCCTCTAGGGCTAACTTGCCTAGCGGTGTCTTCTAACTAACTTAGCAATGTCCTCTAGGGCTAACTAGCCTAGCAGTGTCCTTTAAGGCTAACTAGCCTAGCAGTGTTCTTTAGGGCCAACTAACCTAGCTGTGCCCTTTAGGGCTAACTTGGCTATCATTGTCTTCTAGGGCTAACTTGCCTAGCAGTGCCCTCTAGGGCTAACTAGCCTGGCAGTGCCCTCTTAGGCTAACTAGCCTAGCAGTGCCCTCTAGGGCTAACTAGCCTAGCGGTGTCCTCTAAGGCTAACTAGCCTAGCAGTGCCCTCTAAGGCTAACTAGCCTAGCGGTGTCCTCTAAGGCTAACTAGCCTAGCAGTGCCCTCTAGGGCTAACTAGGCTATCATTGCCCTCTAGGGCTTATTAGCGTAACAGTGTCCTCTAGGGCTAACTAGCCTAACAGTGTCCTCTAGGGCTAACTAGCTTAGCAGTGTCCTCTAGGGCTAACTAGCCTAGTAGTGTCTTCTAAGGCTAACCAGCCTAGCAGTGTCCTCTAGGGCTAACCAGCCTAGCAGTGTCCTCTAGGGCTAACCAGCCTAGCAGTGTTCTCTAAGGCTAACTAACCTGGCAGTGCCCTTTAGGGCTAACTAGGCTATCATTGTCCTCTAGGGCTAACTTGCCTAGCGGTGTCCTCTAACTAACTTAGCAATGTCCTCTAGGGCTAACTAGCCTAGCAGTGTCCTTTAAGGCTAACTAGCCTAGCAGTGTTCTTTAGGGCCAACTAACCTAGCTGTGCCCTTTAGGGCTAACTTGGCTATCATTGTCTTCTAGGGCTAACTTGCCTAGCAGTGCCCTCTAGGGCTAACTAACTTAGCAATGTCCTCTAGGGCTAACTTGCCTAGCGGTGCCCTCTAGGGCTAACTAGCCTGGCAGTGCCCTCTTAGGCTAACTAGCCTAGCAGTGCCCTCTAAGGCTAACTAGCCTAGCGGTGTCCTCTAAGGCTAACTAGCCTAGCAGTGCCCTCTAAGGCTAACTAGCCTTGCGGTGTCCTCTAAGGCTAACTAGCCTAGCAGTGCCCTCTAGGGCTAACTAGCCTAGCAGTGTCCTTTTACTACGCTCAATACTACACTGTGTTACATTCATTACTACACTCAGTTTTACGCTCATTACTACACTACACTTTAATCTCTAAGCATCAGGCGCTGCTGGAATTTAGTAAATATTACAGCTGTTCACTCTGTCAGTTTTATCTGAGAAGCTGCGGAGCCTCTCTCTATACCGCGGCATCACCTGAAGCAGCCGGGCGAGCAAGCAGCGCTGTAGGCGGAGCACATGGAGAACTGGCTAGTCTCCATGCTAGGCTAATGGCTAACGGCTAACCCCAAGAGACTGGCTTTTCCATCTGCTCTGTTTTCCCCGTTAACTCATTAAATTATTACATTCTGATGAGTTTTGTTGCATCAGTAACATATTTAGAGCTCAGAAGGCTGCAGCAGGTTTGGGGTTTTGGGGGTTGTCACAGTTTCATCTTCTGGAGCTGCAGCACGAGAACATAGATGTTTGTTTATATTGCGGTTTCAGTCTCGTTTTCAGAACCATTACAACTCTCGGTATTAATAAGACCGCGATGCTGGTTCAGCTGAGTACTGTACTCTCAGTACTGTACTCTCAGTGCTACACACTCAGTACTGCACTCTCAGTACTGTACTCTCACTGTATTCTCAGTACTGTACTCACAGTGCTGGACGCTCAGTACTGCACTCTCAGTACTGTACTCTCAGTACTGCACTCATTACTGTACTCTCAGTACTGCACTCTCAGTACTTCACTCTCAGTACTGCACTCTCACTGTACTCTCAGTAAGGCACTCAGTACTGCACTCTCAATACTGTTCTCTTAGTACTGTACTCTCACTGTACGCTCAGTACTGCTGTCGCAGTACTGCTGTCTCAGTACTGTACTCTCAGTATTGCACTCTCACTGTGCTCTCAGTACTGCTGTCTCAGTACTGTACTCTCAGTACTGTGCTCTCATTGTACTCTCAGTACTGCACTCTCTGTACTGCATTCTCCGTACTGTTCTCTCAGTACTGTACTCTCAGTACTGCACTCTCAGAATTGCACTCTCACTGTACTCTCAATACTGCTCTCTTAGTACTGTACTCTCAGTGCTGTACGCTCAGTACCGTACTCACAGTATTGCACTCTCACTGTACTCTCAGTACTGCACTCTCAGTACTGTACTCTCAGTACTGCTCTCTCATTGTACTCTCAGTACAATGAGAGAGTACACAGACAGTACAGAGATTGAAGACGAGCCATGCTGCTGCATTCTGGATGAGTTGCAGAGGCCTGATGGCCTGCATTGGAAGACCAAAGAGCGAGTTGCAGTAGTAAAGCCTTGAGATGACAAGAGACTGCACTAGAACCTGGGTGGCCTCTCGAGTGAGAAAGGGTCAGATCCTCCGGATATTGTACAGGAGAAATCTGCATGACCAAGTTAGGTTCGCAGTGTGAGTCGAGAACGATAACTGGCCATCCAGAACCACACCAAGACTTCTTGCCTCTACAGATGGGACAATCAGAGAGTTCTCGAATGAGATGGCAAGATCATGATGAGGACCTGTAGTTGCAGGGATGAATAGTAGCTCAGTCTTGCTAGGATTGAGCTTTAAGTGGTGAGCTGCCATCCATGAAGAGATGTCAGACAGACATGCCGAGATCCGACTGGAAACTTCTGTGTCAGAGGGTGAGAAAGAAAGCATTAGTTGAGTGTCATCAGGATAACAGTGATAAGAGAAGCCATGAGATGATATTACATTGCCAAGAGAGCTAGTGTAAAGAGAAAAGAGAAGAGGACCTAGCACCGAGCCTTGTGGGACACCAGTGGAGAGCCTACATGGAGAGGATGTGGACCTTCTCAATGTTACCTGGTATGAGCGATCTTCCAGATAGGACTTGAACCACTTCCACGCAGAGCCAGTGATTCCAAGGTTGGTGAGGACATCCAGAAGGACTGTGTGATTGACAGTGTCAAAAGCTGCCGAGAGGTCAAGAAGAAGGCTGATCTTGCTGACTGGAGCTTCTCGGTCACTGCTATAAGAGCAGTTTCTGTTGAGTGCCAGACTGGTTGGGGTCCTGGAGCTGGTTCTGTGTGAGAAAGAGAGACAGTTGATTATAGACTGCACATTCAAGAATTTTTGAAAGGAAAGAAAGGAGTGATACCGGTCTGTAGTTGTTGATATCAGAGCTGTCAAGCGTGGGCTTCTTCAGGATGGGAACCACTCTTGCAGTCTTCAAAGTTGATGGAACTTCACCTGATGACAAGGACATGTTAATGAGAAAAGTGATGAAGGGCAGTAGATCCTTGGAGATTGACTGGAACAATGCAGATGGAATGGGATCCAGCGGGCAGGTGGTTGGGTTACTGGATTTGATCAGTTGAAGGACAGCATCTGTAGAAAGAGAAGAAAAACAGTTTAAGGGATTGAGAACGAGAGAAGGAGGTCTAGTGAAAGGAGTGGGGACAGAGGGAAAAGATCGGTGGATTCTATCAACCTTCTCCTCAAAGAAGGTGACAAAATCCTCAGGAGTGAGAGAAGAGGGTGGAGGGGGAGGAGGAGGGTTGAGGAGAGAGGAGAAAATGCTGAAAAGCTTGCGTGGATCAGATGCTGATGCTTCCAGTTTCCCTCTTTAGAAAGATGACTTTGCAGCAGTAACTTCAAGTGAGACGTTAGAAAGGAGAGACTGGTAGGAGTGAAGATCCGAGTCGAGTTGGGATTTCCTCCACCTTCTCTCAGCCTTCCTTAGTTCTTGCCGGTTGCTGCGCAGGACACCTGTCAGCCAGGGGGCAGGTGGGGAAGAGCTTGCTGGCCTGGAGGAGAGAGGACACAGAAAGTTAATTGCAGATGAGTGTGAAGAAAGGAAAGCATCTGTAGCTGTGTCCAGTGAGAGAGAAGAAAATGAATCAGGATGGGGAAGAGTGTTCAGGATAGTTGAAGCGAAAGAGGAGGAAGGAGTGGAGTGCAGGTTGCGTCGAGAGGAGGAGCGTGAAGGGGTGGAATGGACAGGAGCAGCAGGTAGGAAGAGTGAGAAAGTTAGGAAGTGGTGATCAGAGCGGTGAAGGGGAGTTACTGTGACATCCAGCGCGGAGGTAGGTCTGGTGAATATCAGGCCCAAAGCGTTGCCTGCTCTGTGCGTCGGAGGAGTCTGGTTGAGGGTGAGGTCGAAGGATGATAGCAGTGGTAACAGGCAGGTTGACTGCAGCTTGTCCGATGGCAGGTTGAATTAACCCAGAAGTATAAGCGGGGTTCCATCAATGGGGAAGAGACTCAGAAGAGTGTCTAACTCATCAATGAAGTAGCCTAGAGGAGAAGGAGGACAATAAAGGACAATGATGTGAAGTTTAGTGGGGAAAGATACAGTGATAGCATGGTACTCAAAGGAGGAAATTGAAAGATGAGAAAAAGCAAGTGGAGTGAAACGCCACTTTCTGGATAAAAGCAAACCTGTGCCACCACCCCTGCCAGACTGTCTCGGAGAATGGGAGAAGTGAAAGGCAGAGGACAGGGCTGCTGGAGTCGCTGAATTCATGGGAGTGATCCAGGTCTCCATCAATGCCAGGAAGTGCAGTGAGTGGAAGGATGCGAGGGCTGAAATGAAGTCTGCCTTCTGCACAGCGGATTGGCAATTCCAAAGCCCACCTGCCACCCTGGTCTGAGATACTGACGACCGTGGGGGATAGGTGAGGTTAATGGAATTACGGGTCCTGTGACGATGGATGGTTCTACGTGATCTGTGGGAAGAGTAAACAGGGATTGTAAAGCACATGATGGACACAACACTAGAGTAATCAGGACAAAAAGAGGTAGTGAAGAATACTAGTGATACTTAGCCAAAGTTAAGCAGTCGCGTCTCTGTTGATGATGGATGGGAAAGGAATACCTCTTAAATTTATCCGACTGATAGCCCGGCCCCTACAATTCACACCTTTGGCTAACCCGAAACTACATCTGAAACTAGTAATTACAGTTAAGCACTAGGTTCTACAAGACAGCCTTGTAACTAACAAAGTCTAAGCTAGAGAAAGTCTCAACTCAGAGCCTACCTTAACCAGCAGAAAGACAATATTCAATTAGAAGACAAGCACACTCTTCTCTCAGTACTGTTCTCTCAGTACTGTACTCTCAGTATTGCACTCTCAGTATTGCACTCTCACTGTACTCTCAGTACTGCTCTCTCAGTACTGTATTCTCAGTACTGCACTGTCACTGTATTCTCAGTACTGTACTCTCAGTACTCCACTCTCAGGATTGCACTCTCACTGTACTCTCAATACTGCTCTCAGTACTGTACTCTCAATCAAAGCAGCTCCTGATTCTTCAGTTCAGCAGTTTGTAGAGATGCTGTTTGTGCTGTGTGTAATTTTTGCTGTATGACATTTAAAAGTCATTGTTGTCTCTTCATTATGATATTTTACAGCTCAGTTCGTTTCTCATTAGAAATGAGCTGATTTTATGTTTGATCTCTGAAATCTCTGAACAGCAATTTTTATTGTTTTTGAAGTGCTTGTTATTGAATATTATTGTTTATTATTTTATTTTGTATTATTGTCATATTTCGTTAGTTTGATTGAAATGTATTATTTTAACAGCTGAATAATCGCCACTCCCTTTAACACTGTCTGTGTGTGACACAGTGAGTGACGTGATTATGAATTTTCTTTTTTGAAATATAAACTTTTAATTTTACAGTCAGTGATGCTGAATGGTAACTCAGTATTGAGTTCAAACGTTAGAACATTAGAACAGTTCAAACGATCTGAGATTTAAACAGAAAGGTGTTTATTTTGGTGGTTTAATCTGATCTTTACTTCGTATGAATATTTAATAATAATAAGTAGAATAAAAAATCCACATTCAGGCGTATTAAAAGGTAATTGTGTTATATATAGTGTCTATAGTGTTTATAAAGGTTTCAGTGTAATATAGTGTTAAAATAGAAACAATATGATTAAATATCTCAAAACACAGAACCGCTCAGTTCTGCTGTTTTTCAGGAACTCAGCTGAATAGTCATAGAAACAAGACACAGTTCAGAGTGTCTCTTTCTCTCTCTGTTCTCCCTGTCTCTCTCTCTCTCTCTCTCTCTCTCTCTCTCTGTCTCTCTCTGTCTCTCTCTGAGGTTCAGTAAATACTGTGAGCTGATGGTGTTTTTGTTCCACAGAGAGAAAAAGCAGAAAATTCAGGACATTAAGAATAACATTAAAGAAGCTATAGAGGTGAGTGTCAACATCCTGATTCAGCTCTACACAAATATAAATATACATATGAATATAAATATAAATATGAATTTAAACATTAATCTGAATGTAAGCAGTGTTTATGTAGCTCTCTGTTCCTTTGCAGACTATAGTGACGGCGATGAGCACTTTGACTCCTCCGGTCCAGGTAGCCTGTCCAGAAAACCAGTTCAGGATCCAGTACATCCTCAATTTAGCCAATCAGAAGGACTTCGAGTTCACTACGGTATTCACCATCACCACTACACTCACCATCACCATCACCACTACACTCACCATAACCACTACACTCAACATCACCACTACACTCACCATCACCACTACACTCAACATCACAATCACCACTACACTCACCATCACCACTACACTCAACATTACCATCACCACTACACTCAACATCACCACTACACTCACCATCACCACTGCACTCACCATTACCATCACCACTACACTCACCATCACCACTACACTCAACATCACCACTACACTCACCATCACCATCACCACTACACTCACCATCACCACTGCACTCACCATTACCATCACCACTGCACTCACCATCACCACTGCACTCACCATCACTGAGAGAGAGAGAGAGAGAGAGAGAGAGAGAGAGAGAAGGAGAGCGAGAGAGAGAGAGGGGGCGAGAGAACAAAGACAGAGAGAGAGTCGGATCCTCAGTTGTGTCTTTTGCTTGTTCTCCCCTTTGGGACATCACACAGGTGAATTGAATAAGGTGCTCACCTAAGGGAGGGGGCGTGTCCTTGAGCTGTGGTGGTGCGGTGCTCATTAACTCTCATTACCTGTAACAACCTGTAAACACTTCCTCAGAGAGTCTCGGGTGTTCCTGTGGGAGGGGTGTGTGTGTTGGGGGGAGGAGACCCTGGTCTGACCCGTGTGTTTGAGTGTAATTTAATTAGAGCCGGCTGAAGATCTGAGGCTGTTAGTGAAGACTTTACTGTCTATACTCAGGTACGTTACGCCATATGTTAGCCATTAGCCGTTAGCTCTGTGCTGTCGGCGGAGAGGAGAATGATTTTGATTTTAACAGATCTTCATGTTTGGCTGATTTCTTGGCAGATCAGGACGTTTGTTAGGAGAGTAACGATTCACAAAATTCATCATTTGATTGTTGTGGTGCAACGCTGTAGAAAACAAAATCCACATTCACGCATATTAAAAGTTAATTGTGTTATATATAGTTTATATAGTGTTTATAAAGGTTTCAGTGTAATATAGTGTTAAAACAGAAACAGTGTGATCATTTGATTGTTGTGGTGCGACGCTGTCTATATTCAGCGTTTATTTCCATACAGGAAAAATAACGGCTCATGTTTGTGTGTTATTGTTCCATTTTGAGTTTATTAGAGAATTTAACATTTGAAAGGTACAATATTAGAATCTGCTTTACATTGTCCTGATCTGATGCTCTAGCCACAAGCTAACACACTGCCACAAGCTAACACACTGCCACAAGCTAACACGCTGCCACAAGCTAGCACACTGCCACAAGGAACATGTTAGCACCAAGCTAACAATGATTCCAGATGCATTTGATGGTTTCCTAAAGGGATCTTAAAGTGTCCTACATTAAACTAGTGGTCTTTAATGGTAACCATTAAGCCAGTTCCCATTAGAAAGCAATGGCCTTTAATCCTAATGGTTCTAATGTTTTTTTTTCAGGAATGTCAGAGCACCAAGTTAGAAATTAGAACTTAAGCTCCATGTGGTCTCAGTGATGACATGGTGAGTGTTTCACATTAGGAAGCCATCAAATGCATCTAGGGT
>NW_023494789.1:52817736-52832736 GCF_904425465.1 Colossoma macropomum
GGTTTAGGAGTGCAAGGTTTAGGAGAGTAAGGTTTAGGAGAGTAAAGTTTAGGAGAGTAAGGTTTAGGAGAGTAAGATTTAGGAGTGCAAGGTTTAGGAGAGTAAGGTTTAGGAGAGTAAGGTTTAGGAGAGTAAAGTTTAGGAGAGTAAGGTTTTGGAGTGTAAGATTTAGGAGAGTAAGGTTTAAGAGATTAAGGTTTAGCAGAAAAGGTTTAGGAGAGTAAGGTTTAGGAGAGTAAGATTTAGGAGAGTAAGGTTTAGGAGAGTAAGGTTTAGGAGAGTAAAGTTAAGGAGTGTAAGGTTTAGGAGAGTAAGGTTTAGGAGTGTAAGATTTAGGAGAGTAAGGTTTAAGAGATTAAGGTTTAGGAGTGTAAAGTTTAGGAGAGTAAGATTTAGGAGAGTAAGGTTTAGGAGTGTAGCGTTTAGGAGAGTAAAGTTAAGGAGTGTAAGGTTTAGGAGGGTAAGGTTTAGGAGTGTAAGGTTTAGGAGAGTAAAGTTAAGGAGTGTAAGGTTTAGGAGGGTAAGGTTTAGGAGTGTAAGGTTTAGGAGTGTAGCAGTTAGGAGAGTAAGGTTTAGCAGTGTAGCGTTTAGGAGAGTAAGGTTTAGGAGTGTAGCGTTTAGGAGAGTAAGGTTTAGGAGAGTAAGGTTTAGGAGTGTAGCGTTTAGGAGAGTAAGGTTTAGGAGAGTAAGGTTTAGGAGTGTAGCGTTTAGGAGTGTAAGGTTTGGGAGAGTAAAGTTAAGGAGAGTAAGGTTTAGGAGAGTAAGGTTTAAGAGATTAAGGTTTAGGAGATTAAGGTTTAGGAGAGTAAAGTTAAGGAGTGTAAGGTTTAGGAGAGTAAGGTTTAGGAGAGTAAGGTTTAAGAGATTAAGGTTTAGGAGATTAAGGTTTAGGAGTGTAGCGTTTAGGAGTGTAAGGTTTGGGAGAGTAAAGTTAAGGAGAGTAAGGTTTAGGAGAGTAAGGTTTAAGAGATTAAGGTTTAGGAGATTAAGGTTTAGGAGAGTAAGGTTTAGGAGAGTAAGGTTTAGGAGAGTAAGGTTTAAGAGATTAAGGTTTAGGAGATTAAGGTTTAGGAGTGTAGCGTTTAGGAGAGTAAGGTTTAGGAGTGTAAAGTTTAGGTGAGTAAGGTTTAGGAGATTAAGGTTTAGCAGAGTAAAGTTAAGGAGTGTAAGGTTTAGGAGAGTAAGATTTAGGAGAGTAAGGTTTAAGAGATTAAGGTTTAGGAGATTAAGGTTTAGGAGTGTAGCGTTTAGGAGAGTAAGGTTTAAGAGTGTAAAGTTTAGGTGAGTAAGGTTTAGGAGAGTAAGGTACACTATTGCCAAAGCAGTGAATCAGAAACACATAAACCTGAATAAGAAGATAATATTATAGATTATAATAGAACACTTGAAATTACGTTATTTACAGGGTTATTCGTAATCGAAGAAAAAGACAAGGAATATAAAAGAGTAGAACAGGATATATAATAATAATAATAATCAGTATCAGTTATTTGGTTGTCCTCACTGGTCGTCCTCACCGGTCGTACTCCCTCTCTCTCTCTCTCGCTCTCTCTCTGTCTTTCTATCTTTCTCTCTATACTGTCTCTCTTTTTCTCTGTAACTCTTCGTCTTTTTCTCTCTCTTATCTCTCTCCTTTCCTCCTGTCTTTCTTTCTCTGTCTCTCTTTCCTGTTTCTCTCTTTTGCTTCCTCTCTCTCTATACTCTCTCCATCTTTCTCTCTCTCTCTTTTTTATTCTCTCTCACCTGTCTCTCTCTCTGTCTCTTTTTCTCCCTCTTTTTTCTCTGCATGTTGTCATTTCTCTTCTCCCTCCCCTCTATAAGCCAAACATGTTTTTTCCCATCTCTCTGTCCACTTCTTTTTTGCTCACACTCTCTTCCTCACTCTTCTCACTTTCTCCGTTTTGTCCAGTCTCTTCCTTTCTTTCTCCCTCTCCCTCTCTCTCCTTCCTCTGTCTCTCGTTCTCCCTCTTTCTCTCGCTCTCTCCCCCTCTCTTCCTTCTGTCTCTGTCTTGCTCTCTGCCTCTCCTTCCCTCTCTTTATCTCCCTCTCTCTGTTTCTGTCTCTCTCTCTTTCTCTCTCTCTCTTTCTCTCTCTCTCTCTCTCTCTCTCTCTCTCTCTCTCTCTCTCTCTCTCTCTCTCTGGCCTCTCTCCAGTCACACAAGATTTGGAGCTGATAGTCTATTTATAGCGCCTGTGGTTCTGTCGCTATGACAACCGAGCTGGAGGCCAGGGCGCCAGGGAGCTATTTTTGGAGCGCCGCTGTAATGTCAGACACAGCCTTCTCTCTCTTTTCTTTCTTTCTTCGCCGCTCCCTCTCTCCTCTCCTCTCCTCTCTCCTCTCTCTGTGTCAGTGAAGCAGATTTTCAGTCATAATTGAGATCTGCATTCAGTCAAAGTCTAAATCAGATTTTGCTGTTTTGTTAGTTTTGTGCTGTTTCCTTTTGACGTTGTTGACTCTGTAAACAGGTTTATGTTTAATGTGTTAAATATATTTGATAGATATTGTGGTTCACATTTTACTGTGGGGTCTTTATAAAAAGGCATGTGTTTGATAATCTTATAAAATCGGTGAAAAACGCTGACGGGTAAAAATTCTACACAAGTTGAACCCCTCAGTGTTGTGACATCAACAGAAGTGGGTGAAGCCTTCTTCCTTCCAGATGTGTCTGAGTTCAAACTCTCAGGGTCACGTTCACCAGACGAGCTGTAACATTAATTAGATGAGCTGCAACGCTAATTAGATAAGCTGCAACGTTAACCAGGTTAGCTGTAACATTAACCTCTAGTTGATGTAACGTTACAACTAATCTTGAAGTATAGTGAACATGTCTGTAAGTATGGTCAGAATGTCTTTAGGTATGGTGAACATGTCTAAGTATGGTGAACATGTCTTTAGATATAGTGAACATGTCTTTAAGTATAGTGAAAATGTCTTTAGGTATAGTGAACATGTCTTCAGGTATGGTGAACGTGTCTTTAGATATGATGAACTTCTCTTTAAGTATGGTGCACATCTAAGTATAGTGAACATGTCTTTAGATATAGTAAACATGTCTTTAGATATAGTGAACATTTCTCTAAGTATAGTAAACATGTCTTTAGATATAGTGAACATGTCTTTAGGTATAGTGAACATGTCTAGATATATTGAACGTGTCTTTGGGTATAGTGAATGTGTCTTTGGGTATAGTGAACATGTCTTTATGTATGGTGAACATGTCTAAGTATAGTGAATGTGTCTAAGTATAGTGAATGTGTCTTTGGGTATGGTGAACATGTCTGTAAGTATGGTGAACATGTCTTTAAATATAGTGAACATGTCTTTAGGTATGATGAACATGTTTTTAGATATGGTGAACTTGTGTTTAGGTACAGAGAACGTCTAAGTATAATGAGCATGTCTTTTTAGTATGATCAGAATGGTGAATGTGCCTACGTATGGTGAACGTCTTTCAGTATAGTGAACATGTCTTTAAATATAGTGAACGTGTCTTTAGGTATGGTAAACGTGTTCTGTTTTTAGTGCAGCTCTGTTGAATTTGACTGTGTTAGTGTTGGAGTTTTGCAGAACAGGGTTAGATGTTCTGGGTTGGTGTTCCTGTGTTCCTGTGTTCACCTGATCTGGGTGTTGGAGCGAGAATACAGAGAGGCCTGAGTTGTTGTCGTCTGACTCGCAGACGGTCTATTATTGGCCGAACCTATTAATAGAGAGAAAGGCTATAATTGAGATACTATGTTGGACACAACAAAGCAGGGCACTCAGCTGGCCTGTCTCTCCAACTGTCTGTCTGTCCAACTGTGTCCGTCTGTCTGTCTATCTCTCTGTCTGTCTGTGTGACTCTTTCTGTCTTTCTGCATTGAATAGATTCTGGAAATCTCTGCAGTATTTATTTGTTAACACTGACTGTTTATAACTTAATTACTAAATTAACTAAATAACTAAACTGTTCTTTTTACTTTGTTCTGACCTTTGAACTGAAGTTACATTTTAATTATGAATTCCAACATTATTTTCATACATTTTGCTGAAGAATATTTTGTTATATTAAAATATTAAGTCAAAGATGCATCCACTGTATATACCACTGTGTCCACTGCATACATCACTGCATTCACTGTATATCCAACTATGTTCACTGTATGTACCACTGTGTCTACTGCATACACCACTGCATTCACTGTATATCCAACTATGTTCACTGTATGTACCACTCTGTCTACTACATACACCACTGCATACACTGTTTATCCAACTATGTTCACTGTATGTACCACTGTGTCTACTGCATACACTACTGCATTCATTGTACCACTGTGTCGACTGCAAAGACCGCTGCATTCACTAGATACACCACTGCATTCATTGTATATACCATTGTGTCCACTGCATTTACCACCGCATTCACTGCATTTTCTGTATATACCACACTGTGTATGTGTGTGTCTGTGTGTGTCTGTGTGTGTGTGTGTGTGTGAGAGTGTATGTGTGTGTGTGTGTGTGTGTGTGTGTGTGTGTGTGTGTGTGTGTATCTGCAGTCCGGCTGTCACATTTCAACCCTTTGTGTCACATTCTTACAACATACCTGTCTCTCTCTCTCTCTCTCTCTCTCTCTCTCTCTCTCTCTGTCACTCACTCTATATTTACTGTCTGTCACTCTCTCTCTCATTCTCTCTTCCCAGTCTGTCTCTCTGTCCATTCTGTATTCTCTTTCTCTCTCTCTCTCTCTCTCTCTCTCTCTCTCTCTCGCTCTGATCTGTGACTCAGTCAGTCTTTGATCTTCAGCACAGAGCTGCTCCTCCTGCTGTCTGTATGTGGAACTGCAGCTGTCAGTGTTGTTATTTAATGGCGACTGTTTGTTTGTGTTGATCTGAAATGAAATTTTAGTCGATTTAAAAATATGTTCCACTTTTAGAGAAGATATTTGAAGTATGTCACAGAAATACTGATTACTAACTAAACTCAATATTCTGGGCGGATGGAAATATGAAATAAAATAGTCTAATAATCATTTCACCTTAAACATTTTAATTTTATTTTTTAATCTGGAATTATTAATGAACTCTTTTTTCTCTTTCAGTTTCCTGGATAAGATTGACACCATAAAGCAGAGTGACTACACGCCTACCGATCAGGTAAAGCACAACTTACTATTATTATTATTATTGTTGTCATTATTATTATTACATACTGTACGTGTGTAGCCATGAAAAAATCTGTTTTTTTCTCCTCCGTTTGAAGGACTTGTTGAGATGCAGAGTTCTGACTTCAGGGATCTTTGAGACGAGGTTTCAGGTGGACAAAGTGAATTTTCAGTGAGTAAAAAAATGTGATTAATTATTTTCCCCCAAATCTCTGTTCTGTCACTCAGAGCTGAACAATAACTGTGATTTTTTGAAAAACATTCATCAAGACGTTCAGCACAGCCATTTTTTCAGAATTAAAAGTGTTCCTGGCTGCAGCTTCACCAGCTTGGCGTTAGTGTAGTAACACAGAACTCAGAGCTAACTAGAATGTTGAATAATGTAAGATATGATAAATAATAAACAATCTAATAAAACAGCTGCTTTTGCAATTTGCAGATTTAATTCTTTTAAATCACAATTTTGATAGAAAAACAGTTGTTGACCTGCTGTCCATCTGAGCCTCTGCGCAGAGCCTAAAGCAGAGAGACGTTACCCAGCAAACACAGTGATGTGACAGTCTGTTGCTTTCACGTTGAAATGTAGTTCCTCAGAAAGTTGTGACGTTGTTGCACAGCGTAGTGGGAACGTTTTAAAGTTCCTTTATGTTGTGCCTGGAACTCCATGGAATGTTACTGAGTTGTGAACATACAGTCATATTAGCAAACAGCAGCGTTACGGCATAATGAGGCTGTAACAGCATTACTGAGATAACAGAACAGCGCCACCTCCTGACAGTGCTGTAACAAAGAAGACAAGGTTGTGTGTTTACTTATTATTATTATTATTATTATTATTATTATTTAGTAGGGGTGGGAATCTCTAGGCACCTCATGATTCGATTCGATTACGATTCCATGATGATCCATAATGAATTTACTTCCAATATCTTTAATTAATAAATCAAATGGAAGTGATGTGGCAGGCGAACTAGACGGCTCTCATTCAGTGCTCTTGTTTGGAGCACGAGAAGTTGCTGCTACTCATCTGCGATAAAATGCGCAGTTATGGTGAAATAAGATCCAGTGGTGATGGATGTCCACGCAGTGCGTTACAGCTATTCTACCCGTTTTCTTTAGTGATTTTATGACTTCGGTTTTGGTCTCGTTGTAGAGACGGGGGGATCGCTGTGTCAGTAAAGTATCTTTGAGATGGGTCGTGTGCAACATAGCACGAAAGCCCTGTTTCGCAACGACTGAGAACCGGTGTGCAGACTGCAGGTCACATAGCAGCGATGCGTTATTCGCATTTATAAGCAGCGCAGTTGGTTTCCTGGTCCGTTAAATCTGCAACGAGAGACTGTCAAACACTAAAAAGTGGTGAAGCTGAAGTCGCTTCTCTTTCGAATTCTCCTGTTCCACCTTAAATGGTGCCGCATTTTCATTCAGCGCCTCAGTTAGAATTTAAGGTGGAACGGGTAAATTCGAACAAGAAGCTGGAGAATAAGAAGCGACTTCAGCCTCGTAAAACAGTCGAACGCTGAGAGACATTTAACTGATCTACTTCTGAGGAAAAGTTTTCTGGTGGAGATGGGAGGAAAGGGGCTGTAGGCGAAGCTTAAAGCAGAGCGAAGTAAATCATCGTTCACGTCCGCATCGCGATGCATCTAAGAATCGATTTTTTCCTGCACCCCTATTATTTAGTAATACCACTAACTTTTATTTTCACTCAGAAAGACATCAAGGGTGACTCCATTTCAATGTAGCATTTACAACATTAAAGGGTTTGAAAAAGAAATTAAAATTAAAAACGTGTCGTTGGCATCAAATTCAAAATGGGCAAATATTTTTCAAAAAAACAATAACATTTCTCAGTTTCAACATTTGATATGTTGTCTTTGTAGTATTTTCAATGAAATATAGGGTTTAAATGATTTGCACATCATTGCATTTTGTTTTTATTTACATTTTGCACAGCGTCCTGACTTTTTCGGAAATGGGGTTGTAGAATTTAATGAGGATAAACTAAAATAAACAGAACTACATAAACAAATTAACAGAAAACCAGACGAGATAAACAACAAAAGAATTAAGAGAACAGTTAAGATTTGATTAAGAAGGAGAAATATTAAATAAAACCAAGATATTAAAGTAATTAATAAGATTTCAACACAAAAGGATGAATAGGCAAAATAAAATTTAAAAAATAAAATAAAATAAAAGGATCTTAAAAGGTAATAAAAATAAATACAAAAATAAATAAAAACAGTAGCCCTAACCCTAGAATTGAGATAGAATATAATAAAATATGATTATTGGGAAGAAAAAGTGCATAAAAATAATAATAAAATTAAATAAAAAGGAGAAGGAAAAGTTAAACTAAACTCAGTTAAGCTAAAACAGTTCCAGGCCATCTTCGGTGATCAGAGATTAAAACTTTAAAATGACTGAGTGACTCCAGCGAGCGAGTTTTAGAGACTCTATGTTATTATTATTGTTATTATTATTATCATTATCATTAATGTTATTATTATTGTTGTTGTTGTTGTGATCTACTTAGTGAAGCTCAGGTGTGAAATCAGGTGTTCTGTCCTGATGATGTCAGACAGGAAGCTTCTGCGTTCTGCTTTTTTAAGATCCTCACAGAAACGTCTCAGATCAGCAGATGATCTTTAGCGTTATTATACTGTATGAGATATTATAATAATATGAAATAAGGTGTTATATACAGTAACAGTGTATGTTTCTGTCGTGTTGCCGTGGAGACGCAGCGCTGAGGACCTGTTTGTGTTTATTCAGGATGTTTCAGTGATTTAAGGGTTTAAACTCTTTTTCTCCTCCAGCATGTTCGACGTTGGCGGTCAGAGAGACGAGCGGCGGAAATGGATCCAGTGCTTTAACGGTGAGTATTTCACAGTTTCCAGTGTTATTAGTACGTAATTATGAAATGAAATTATGGGAATTATGTTCAGCTGATATTTTAAATATTAAACTGAGACTCTTTCAGGAAGCGTCAGTGAAAATTGTAAACACTTTAAACACACAGAGCCGTTCTCCGCTCTGAGAACACGGACGAAACGGTCGTCTGTCTCAGCGCCCTTGATGATGTTTTTGATTTGATACATCATTGTAGGGATAAACGATTTGGGCAAAAAACTGTGGTCATTTTCTGTAAACTGACGTCAGATGTTTTTTTTGGCCCATCATATTGTCTGTTTTCTGACTTGAGTGCTGAACGTAGAGCTCCACACAGCCAGTCGTGGTTGTGATGTCACAGCCCATGGCTGTTTGGTTGCTTCTAATTGGTCTGACTTGCCTTCCTCGTCTTATCAGGTTAAAGTTCTCAGCGCTGTCGGGACGCAGGCTGTAATTAAAACTGTGGCCTTTCTAATTGTGATTTTCATATTCAGCCCTAAATGGTGGCAGTTGTGATGTCGTTCTCTCGTAAAGTGTTCCTGATTTCCTGTTTTTAGCTGAGCCTGTTTAGAGGAACCGGTTCTCCTGAAGCACCTTCACTCACACAGCTCAGAAACGTTCCTCTAACCCGTGTGTTCAAACAGGAACAGTTTCTTACTGGAATAATAATAAAATAACAAAACTTTTTTTAGTTGATAGCACTGATTAAACTGTTCTTTATTTGTCAGAGAATCAGCTTTTTTCTTGTTCCTCTCTGATGTTCTACTGAGATTCATCTTAATGTTTTAAATATTATTTACTGTCAGACAACACTGATTCATAATAAACTCATAATAAATATTTCTCTTATAAAATCACAGGACCGCCTCAGCGTCACACACGTGCACCTCCCTCATGAATTGAAATTGTCCCTGGTGGTTATTAACAGTCTCTGTCAGTGTTATAAACACTCTGAGGATGTTTTTCTGTTTTCATTGATCAGTTTTCGATCTGATCCGTGTTTGTGATGTAGATGTGACTGCGATCATATTCGTGGTGGCGAGCAGCAGTTATAATATGGTGATCCGAGAAGACAATCTGACCAACCGCCTCCAGGAGGCTCTCAACCTGTTCAAGAACATCTGGAACAACAGGTATGGAACCGTAACACTGTCACATTCAACACCTCACCTGCCTGCGCTCAAACACAGAGAACATCACAGCATTAAACTGCAGCACTGAGAGAAAGGAATCCACACTGTTGTGACTGTTGGACACACGTCGCCGCAGAAACGGTTATTATTGATTCAATCAGAGGAACGAAAAACGGCTGCTGAAGTGTGAAATGTGTTCATGTTTAAAATGGTGAAAATAAAGCTGTGTTGATTTTCATTGTTTGAAAAGTCATAATTTTAAAATAAACACAGAGAAATCAGGCTGATAACAGAGCTAACAGAGCTGACTAACAGAGCTAACAGTGCTAACAGCTAACAGAGCTGACTAACAGAGCTAACAGAGCTGACTAACAATGCTAACAGAGCTAACAGAGCTGACTAACAATGCTAACAGTGCTAACAGCTAACAGAGCTGACTAACAGAGCTAACAGAGCTAACAGCTGACTAACAATGCTAACAGAGCTGACTAACAGAGCTAACAGCTGACTAACAATGCTAACAGTGCTAACAGAGCTGACTAACAGAGCTGACTAACAGAGCTAACAGAGCTGACTAACAATGCTAACAGAGCTGACTAACAGAGCTAACAGCTGACTAACAATGCTAACAGTGCTAACAGAGCTGACTAACAGAGCTAACAGAGCTGACTAACAATGCTAACAGTGCTAACAGAGCTAACAGAGCTGACTAACAGAGCTAACAGTGCTAACAGAGCTGACTAACAGAGCTGACTAACAGCTGACTAACAGAGCTAACAGAGCTGACTAACAGTGCTAACAGTGCTAACAGAGCTGGCTAACAGAGCTGACAGAGCTAACAGAGCTGATAACAGAGCTAACAGAGCTGACTTACAGAGCTAACATAGCTGACTAACAGTGCTAACAGAGCTGACTAACAGAGCTAACAGAGCTGACTAACAATGCTAACAGTGCTAACAGAGCTGGCTAACAGAGCTAACAGAGCTGACTAACAGAGCTAACAGAGCTGACTAACAGAGCTAACAGAGCTGACTAACAGAGCTAACATAGCTAACAGTGCTAACGGAGGTGACTAACAGAGCTAACAGAGCTAACAGACCTGATAACAGAGCTAACAGAGCTGACTAACAGAGCTAACAGACCTGATAACAGAGCTAACAGAGCTGACTGACAGTGCTAACAGAGCTGACTGACAGTGCTAACAGAGCTAACAGAGCTGACTAACAGAGCTAACATAGCTAACAGTGCTAACGGAGGTGACTAACAGAGCTAACAGAGCTAACAGACCTGATAACAGAGCTAACAGAGCTGACTAACAGAGCTAACAGACTGATAACAGAGCTAACAGAGCTGACTGACAGTGCTAACAGAGCTGACTGACAGTGCTAACAGAGCTAGCAGAGCTGACTGACAGAGCTAACAGAGCTGACTAACAGTGCTAACATAGCTAACAGAGCTGACTGACAGAGCTAATAGTGCTAACAGAGCTAACAGAGCTGACTAACAATGCTAACAGTGCTAACAGAGCTAACAGAGCTAACTAACAATGCTAACAGTGCTAACAGAGCTAACAGAGCTGACTAACAATGCTAACAGTGCTAACAGAGCTGACTCACAGAGCTAACAGTGCTAACAGTGCTAACAGAGCTGGCGGATTAGCGCTGCTGCTCAGCCGTTAATCTGTTTTGTCTGTGTGTTTCTGAGCTTGTAGTGAGGTTTGTTCGTGTCTCTGATTTTTCGGTGTGGATTCATTTGCTTTCTCTCTCTCTCTCTCTCTCTCTCTCTCTCTCTCTCTCTCTGTGTCTCTCTCTCTCTCTCTCTCTCTCTCTCTCTGCAGGTGGCTTCGAACGATTTCTGTGATTCTCTTCCTGAATAAACAGGACCTGCTGGCTGAGAAAGTTTTGGCGGGAAAATCAAAAATAGAGGAATATTTCCCGGAGTTTGCGCGCTACACCACACCGGATGACGGTCAGTAGCACTACCTCCCTCTCCCTCCCTCTCTCTCTCCCTCTCTCTCTCCCTCTCCCTCCCTCTCTTTCTCTCTCCCTCTCTGGCTTGCAAGCAGTTTTGACCACAAAACTCTAGAACCTTAGTGCCATTTTGAATGAGAAGGCAAAAGGGGTTTTGGTTAGAACCAGGTTTTTATCCATACAAGACCTGGATGTTCCCACTGCCTTTTTCTTCAATTTAGAACGATCTACTTCAAACCATAAGTCTCTGGTCTCCTTACGCAAAGATGATGGTACAGTCACTGCAGACCCAGCTGAAGTGCGAAAGATGGCAGTACAGTTTTATTCTGAGTTGTACGCAACTGGATCACTGGACCAGAACTATACCAAGGTTTTGCACAATGATCTTCCCCAACTGCATCAACAGCAAAAGCAGGCCTTGGACTCTGCTCTGACTTTTGAGGAAGTCACCAAAGCTGTTTATCAGTTGACTTCCGGACGAGCACCTGGTGCTTGGTCGTCTAAAATCTGACCTGTCTGCCGCTGTCTCTGAATACCTGGATGCGACCCCCGTGGAAGACTGGCAGATCATGGACATGGATCACCCAGAACTTGTACTGGACATGGGTCAGGAGGATTGGCAGGAGTTTCAAGGGGCGCTTCTTTCCATGGAAACCCCGACTCTTGGGACTTTCAGTGCAATCACTAAACAGAGACTGTATCAGGCATGCACAAAAGTTTTGAACTTTCGAAGCCTGAGGGATGTGCGGGAGACTAAATGGTCTGAGGTTGTTGAGGCAGGCTCGTCCCCAAAAGGTAGCTGGCGGTCTGTGTACAAAAGGCCCATCGAAAAGAGAACGGCCGATCTCCAGTGGAGGATTGTACACAGGGTTTTAGCTACGAACAGACATGCGGCACGGATCGATCCCACAGTCGGGGAGGGTTGTCCTTTCTGTGGTGCTCCAGAGACTCTGTTTCATGTTTTTCTGCAGTGCTCACAGTTAGGTTCAATTTTAGTGTTAGTCAAAAATTGGGGTTTGATATTTTTAGGGTTTTTTAGGGATAGTTTGTTCATTTATGGTCCCAAATATTCGGTTTTGAAAAAGGACAAAGTGGTGCTTTTAAATTTTTTGTTTGGAGCAGCGAAGTTGGCGATCTGGTGCACGAGGAAAAACAGGATTAAGGGGTGTGGAGGGACTGACCCTGTCCTAATGGTGAGAGGTCTTGTGATGAAACGATTCCATGTTGAATTTGCATTTTATAATCTTGTGAATATAATCTCCTCTCCCTCTCTCGCTCTCTCTCCCTCTCCCTCTCTCTACCTCTCTCTCTCTCTTCCTCTCTTGCTCTCTGAGGTGGAGGTAGAGGTGTGTGGTGAGAGGGTTTCTGGGCTTTGATCCTGTTCTTTTTCTCTCTTATCAGTATTATACTGTTATTAAAGTGGGTATTATTGGTCGTGTTATTGTACAGTGTGTCAGTGTCGGATAGTGAACGATGGTGTCTCTCCCCGGTGGCGGGGCGCCGTCTCTGTCACTCTGTCACGGGGTCAGGTGTGAGCCGGGGTTGGGAGAGACAGTGGAGGAGGTTCTGCTGGGAGTCGGGGAGCTAATCGGCTGTGAGAACATAGTCTCTGCGTCGCGGATGAACAAAGCTGTGGTGATCTTCCTGAAGGAGCAGAGCTTGGTGAACCGCTTGGTTGAGAGTGGGGTTTGGGTGAGTGGAGTGTTTTGCACGGTTTCACCGCTTGTTGCTCCAACAACGAAAGTCACTGTTTCGAACGTGCCGCCATTCATTCCGAACTCTGACATTGAGCACGAGCTGTCCCAGTTTGGGAAATTTGCTGGCTCGATTAAAATGATTCCGCTTGCTTGTAAAAACAGTGCCCTTAAGCACGTGCTGTCTTACAGAAGGCAGGTGTGTATGTTTTTAGAGAGTTTAAGGTGTTTTGAGTGTGGAGACGTCGGGCATAAGAGACAGGCTTGTCCGCATAAAGCCAACAGGGAGGAGGCTGCAGGACCGAGCAGTGCCTCAGCAGAGGAGGTCAGTAATACAGAGCATAATTTTTCTACAAGAAACCCATTCTGATAGTGAAAATGAAACTGACTGGGGAATATGGTGGAAGGGCTCCTATACTCTTAGTCATGGGACTAACTCTAGTGCAGGGGTAGCTGTGCTGTTCTCAAATTCACTAGATGTGACTTTGCAGTCAACCACAGAACTTGTGAAGGGGAGGGTGCTTTTAATCAAAGCTGAGATCGGGGGGTTTTCCTTTCTTTTTGTGAATGTATATGTGTAACGGGTTTACTTCTGCGTTGTGTAGGTTTGAATGATGAATGAAGTGATGACATCAGCACACCAGCTTAACATGAGGAAGCATTTATTTTCCCTACCTGCACAGAGTTTACAAAAGGCGAATAAACAGGCTTCATTAGCTTTTCTTTCTCTCTCGTGCTCTCAGCAGCGCCTGTTAAACACCATGCACTCAGATCACAATAAAGCTGTTACACTACGAACTATACAAACCCTAAAATTGTGAACAAAAGTTAAAGCTCTGCTTTAAAAACAACCAAATGCACGCAATGGCAGTTTAATCTCGTCTTATTAAGCAAAAGAAACAAATGTCCTGTGAACAATTAGCATCCATACTCTAACTTCGCAATTAGCATTCCACCTTAACGTTCCACCTTAACAGAACTTGTGGCCAACAGCAAGTAGAAACGTACTAAACCCACATAAAACAGTGTTTTAACTGCACAACAGCATAACCAGTGCGTGATATAATGTTTTAGTGATTGAATGAACTCATTTTATGTCGAAAATGGGAAAATACAAAATGTGTTTTAACTCAAAATGACGGAGCTCCGCCAGCACATACCTTCTCTCACAGTGGCGTTTTCCAAAGAGGACGAAAGGCGGGGCTACAGCTTACTTTGTACTCCACTCACGTAATGGCTGCTAAAACTCCGCCCATATTGAACTTGCTCTAGTAAACCAGACTTCTCTCTTATATATTCCTCAAGCTAAATAATTTGCAGTAGACAAAAGAAACAATAAAATAATTAAAACTAAGAAATTTACAGAAAGAATTTTACATTTAATAGTCCTCCCTTTCTATCCTCAATGAAGTGCTCCAACAGTTAAAAGCCCTTGCTGATTTCAAAATAAGATCCCTGAAGTGAATAATCTAGTGTAACAACATCACACTGCCACATATGCACCGACTAAGGGCACTGAGCGTTTAGAGGTCTTCTCAAATTTACACCATGCTTTTTCAGGATATAGTGATGCAGACGTGTGTGGTAATGGGAGGGGACTGGAACTGTACTACGCAGGTCACAATTGTTAGGAATGGGGAGGAACCACATAGTCAGTCTAGTATTAAACTTGCAAATCTAGTCTGTGAATGTGGTTTAATGGATGTATGGAGAGATAAAAATGAGGGAGTGAGGCAGTACACATGGTTAAAGGTAGGTGATTCTAGAGTGTGTGGGGCTAGGTTGGACAGGTTTTATGTAAGCAAAGGTTTTAACAACAAGGTGGTGAGAGCAGGGGTAATTCCTGTGGGGTTTTCCGATCATCATATGGTCACTGTGGAAATAAGCGTAACGGCTACAACACATGCAAATTGCTACTGGCATTTTAATGTTAAATTATTACAAGACAGTGTTTTTTGTGATAAATTTGCACTTTTTTGGTATAAGTGGAAAGCTCAGAAGCACTCTTTTGAAAACTTGAGTCAGTGGTGGGATGTAGGGAAGGTACAGATGAGACTTTTCTGCCAGAGTTACTCAGCACATACTGCCTCATCAGCACGCTCTGCTGTAAAGAAATTACAGCAAGACATTGAGAACCTGGAGAAACAAATAATTGGAAACAGTAGAA
>NW_023494789.1:52837736-52904932 GCF_904425465.1 Colossoma macropomum
GGACTGATGGTGAAGACGGTGAAAGAATGTACTTTTCTTTTTAAGGTGGAGTTTTGGAGGGTCTGAACTCCGAGTCTCAGCGTGTGGAACAGAGAACAACTCACACACCACAGGCTACACGACTCGCATCACAGGACCCGCTTCTGTAAACAAACACACAAACAAACATTCACACAAAACGTCACACACACAGCAAAAATTACAAACAACACAGTTTTAGTTTCCCGCCTTCACACTTTCATCTCTACTGACTACATAATCACACCTCCCCCCCTCCTTTTACTCTCTCTCCCTCTCTCTCTCTCTCTCCTTTTACTCTCTCTCTCTCTCTCCTTTTACTCTCTCTCCCTCTCTCTCTCTCTCCTTTTACTCTCTCTCTCTCCCTTTTACTCTCTCTCCCTCTCTCTCCCTCTCTCTCTCTCTCCTTTTACTCTCTCTCTCTTCTTTTACTCTCTCCCTCTCTCTCTCTCTCCTTTTACTCTCTCTCCCTCTCACTCTCTCTCTCTCCTTTTACTCTCCCTCTCTCTCTCTCCTTTTACTCTCTCTCCCACTCTCCTTTTACTCTCTCTCCCTCTCACACTCTCTCTCTCTCTTTTTACTCTCTATTTCTCTCTCCTTTTACTCTCTCTCTCCTTCTCTCTCTCTCCTTTTACTCTCTCCCTCTCTCCCTCTCTCTCTCCTTTTACTCTCTCTCTCTCTCTCTCTCTCTCCCTCTCCCTCTCTCCCTCTCTCTCTCCTTTTACTCTTCTCTCTCTCTCTCTCTCTCTCCCTCTCTCTCTCTCTCTCCTTTTACTCTCTCTCTCCCTTTCTCTCTCCCCTTCTGTCTCTCTCTTTCTGACCCACTTCATCTTGGCTTTGTTCTGTCTATCTTTATTTCAGTCTTTATTTCTCTGCTGGATCATTATTATTATTATTATTATTATTATTATTACTGTACAGACTGTAAAATGTATTATTTTGTACTTTATTGAAGAAAAGAGTAACTTGTAGAAGCTCTCTGTGCCTTGATCACGACTGTACGTGTAAAATGAGCTAAGATGTAAGATACGTTTCATTGCGCTGTTTGGCTCCGCCTCCTTTGGTTCCTCTAAAGGTTCTTCAGGCGGAACCTCGCTGAGCTGCAGCTCAGTGTCGCTCCTCCTCCTCCTGATCTGAGACCCCAACCCCACAGAACGTTTAAGAGAACCTGCAAAACTGGTCTGAGGTCAGGGGAGGGGGGAGGGGGGCTGTCTGTCACTCATCTGTTCATTTTAACATGTTTTATTTCTCCGTCTGATCTTTGGTTTGTTTGACCGTCTCTGGTTTCTCTGGTTTACATTTTAGGGTTCAAAGAAGAAGCGACTGATGCTGTAAAGTTCACAATCAGAAACATGATATACAGTATATATAAATATATATTTATATGTGTAAATATATTATTTATATATATGTGTTTGCTTTTTACAGGTTTTGTGTTGCTTTTCTTTCACCGATAGCCTGCGTTTTTGGAGGCAGGGGTGGGGCATAACTCCCTTTTTTATAGCTTTAACTCTTTTTGAGGGAGAGAAAAAAATAATAATCCAAATGCAAAAATGTTTAATTTCTTCAACAAACCAAATCCGTTTGCTAAAAAAGAGTGAAAAGACAAAAAAGAGGGAGAAGCGCTCGGCGTTCAGCTCACAGAGCCTCAGAGTCATAGCTGGTTCAGTGTCCTGCCCTCTGCTGGTCATTTGTATAAAAGCTGCTCCAAAAAACAAACAAACAAAAAAACAGTCCGAGCTCAGAGCTCAGAGCTCTCTGTGTCCCGACTGTGTCTGTTCCAGCTTCCTGTCCTGCCACCCAGTCATGTGACCACAGGCCAGCTGATTGGTGCTCTTCTGGTCCACCTGCAACACAAACATCCTATTTATTCTCTTTTATTTATTGGTCATTTTTTACTTTCGCCATCGTTTGAGTCAAAAATCAGAAAAACTCGGTCGCATCTTCTGCAAAATGTGGTACGGCTGTTTTAGGGGGTGCTGAGCTGATTTGTTTATTTTTTGGTGTTTTTGTTTTGTTATTGTTTTGTTTTCTAGACTCGCTGCAGCAATAAGTGAGTGAGATCCTGCGTATCGATCGCCCTCCAGCCCGACTCTCTCTCTCTCTCTTCTCACTGTATTTGCTTTTTCCTCTCATGTCACACTTTACTGTACATTTTGTACAAAGATTCAAATTATAGCGATAAAAGAAGAGTGTAACACTGTGTCTATCACACATGCACACACAGACACACACACACAGACACACACGCACTCACACAGACACACACACACAGACACACACGCACTCACACAGACACACATGCACACACACAGACATGCACACGCACACACACACACACACGCACTCACACAGACACACACACACAGACACACACGCACTCACACAGACGCACATGCACACACACAGACATGCACACACGCACACACAGACACGCACACACAGACACACACACACAGACACACACTCACACACATGCACACAAACATGCACACACGCACACACAGACACATGCACACACACACACGCACACACAGACACACACTCACAGACACACACACACAAACATGCACACACACACACGCACACACAGACACACACACACACATGCACACAAACACACACAGACACACACAGACACGCACACAAACACACACAGACACACACACAGACACGCACACAAAAACACACACACACACACACACGCACACGTAACCACACACACATGTACACACACAGACATGCACACACGCACACACTCACACACACACAGACACACACACACACACACACACACACAGAGTTCAATGTGTTTGGAGTCCAGATTAGAACATAAACATCATTTTAGCTGCTTTTACAGGTTATCAGTTCTGAAAGCTGCAGTTTCTTATTATGGCTTTAAATTCTGATATTATCATTAATATTATAGTATAATTATTGAGCTGCTGATGGTTTAAATCTGGACGTCAGTTTCTCTCCAACATTAAGGAATATTCTGATAATTTTCCTGTGGAATTCCAGTTAGTGCTGTTGTTCTTTCTGAAGGTTGACGAACTTGAACTTGAGCAGCTGAAGCTCCATCAGCTGCAATATTCTCTGTTAAACTGATCAGTAAATAGTAAATTTATGTGAATATTTTTCATAAATTTGTTCATTAATTAATATTAGTTTTTATTTCCCAAAGACATGATGTCATTGAGCCACTTTGAGTCTGAATTTAGTTCTAAACTCAGTGAAAGTGTCTGTTTTAGAATAAAAACTATGAAAATGACTTTTAAGGAAAAATAATGGAATATTCCTTTAATGTTTCTGTTTTACAGCATCGCTGTGTGTTTAATACACAAGTTCTGTGTAGAAAAGAAGGACCACACATACACACACACATCCACGTGTATATATGTGTGTATATATATATGGAGTGTTTTAAACACCTCAGTGTCGCTGCTGGACTGAGAATAGTCCACCAACCAAAAATATCCAGACAACAGCGTCCTGTGGGCAGCATCCTGTGACCACTGATGAAGGACTAGAGGATGACCAACACAAACTGTGCAGCAGCAGATGAGCTATCGTCTCTGACTTTACATCTACAAGGTGGACCGACAAGGTAGGAGTGTCTAATAGAGTGGACAGTGAGTGGACACTGTTGAAAAACTCCAGCAGCACTGCTGTGTCTGATCCACTCGTACCAGCACAACACACACTAACACACCACCACCACGTCAGTGTTACTGCAGTGCTGAGAATGACCCACCACCCAAATAGTACCTGCTCTGTGAGGGTCCATGGGGGTCCTGACCACTGAAGAACAGGGTAAAAGGGGGCTAACAAAGTATCAGAGAAACAGATGGACTACAGTCTGTAACTGTAGAGCTACAAAGTGCTCCTATATAGTAAGTGGAGCTGATAAAATGGACAATGAGCGCAGAAACAAGGAGGTGGACTTAATGAAGCAACTGGTCAGTGTGTATTACATAAATGTAAAAAGAGCAGTTTGGACCGTGTTTACAGTCAGTCTGATCTCACGCTTAAATAATATTTATATATCCTTAAAAAAAACCTTTGTATGTCTTAAAGGACGGTTCCACCATTTTTTCAACATTCAGAGTGATTCAGAGTGGTTTGGTGTGAAATGGTTCAGATGTCTTTACAGTGGTGGTGATAGGAACCAGGGGTCACCATGACTACAACACAAATATAGACATTTTATTTACTATCCAGACCACCAGTGAACCTACACGAGTCTTCTGAGTTTATATGGAATGTTGATGATGGAAAATAGTGGAAAATCTGAAATAATAAGTTTTCTTTGGGGACTATTTTGCCTCACAGCGCCCTGCATGTATCCCTCCACCATGAATGGAGTTTAAGTTCTCAAAACTATCATAAAACAGTGTCTCAGTCATCAGGCAGTGAATTCATAACCATTTCATGTAGGAACTTTCTGTGAGGGAGCTTTTAGAGGTGGATGTCTGGTTCCTATCACCACCACTGTGAACAGTTCAGACTCGGCAAGTTTCTCTAGAACAGAGCGTTTCACACCAAACCACTCTGAACCGCTCTGAAGAGCTCTGAACCGCTCTGATTACACCTTAACCAGTTAATTATGTAGATGATTTTGGGAACTGAAATTCTGATTTAAAGGTAAGTGTGTTTAATCTGTTGGTCAAAGAGTTAAAGCCGTTTTATTGGTTTTAGGAGATTCTGCTTGCTGCAGCAGCTTTTAATCAAACACATCAGAAAATCTGCAAACATCAAAACACATTCAGAGAGATTTCAGTAAATAAAGGAAGCTGACCGCTTTACTGACAGGGGAGAGCTTAGAGTCCAGTAGAGACCAGTGAAATCCAGTAGAGTCCATTCTGTTTCCTGGAGAAGAACTGAAGTGGATCTGAACTGAAAGTCAGTAAGTTTCACACTGAAGTCACCTGAATATTTATTTATTAATTTAATTACATTTAAATAAAAACACAACGGCTCATATTTAAGCGTATCATTATATTAAGCGTATTACTGTTCATGTTATAAAGCAAAAAAAAAAAATGAAATAATACAAAGTTGTTGTTGAAGAAGAGCACTTTTACGACAGTGGAACAGAAACTGCAGCCATTATGCAAAATCAAAATTACACTTTCTGTTAAATTCGATTTCTATAAAATTCTTTATTCTGATTGTTTTCTGATAAAGCCAAATGTTAGTTCAGCCTCATCTCCTCCAGATGTTCAACGCCATGTTCTGCCTGATCTAGATCTGTGGTGTTCAGTCCTGCTTCTGGAGATCCACACTGCAGAGCTTAGATATGCCCCTGAACTAACACACCTGATCTAACTCATCTGATCTAACACCCCTGATCTAACTCATCTGATCTAACACCCCCGATCTAACTCATCTGATCTAACACACCTAATCTAACACCCCCGATCTAACTCATCTGATCTAACACACCTGATCTAACACCCCTGATCTAACTCATCTGATCTAACACACCTAATCTAACTCATCTGATCTAACACCCCTGATCCAAGTCATCTCATCTAACACATCTGATCTAACACCCCTGATCTAACTCATCTGATCTAACACCCCTGATCTAAAACACTGATCTAACTCATCTGATCTTACACACCTGATCTAACTCATCTGACCTAACTCACCTGATCTAACACCACTGATCTAACTCATCTGATCTAACACACCTGATCTAACACCACTGATCTAACTCATCTGATCTAACTCATCTGATCTAACACCACTGATCTAACTCATCTGATCTAACTCGTCTGATCTAACACACCTGATCTAACACCCCTGATCTAACACACCTGATCTAACACACTGATCTAACTCATCTGATCTAACACACCTGATCTAACTCATCTGATCTAACACACCCAATCTAACACACCTGATCTAACTCATCTGATCTAACACCCCTGATCTAAGACACCTGATCTAACACCACTGATCTAACTCACCCGATCTAACTCCACTGATCTAACTCATCTGATCTAACTCACTTTATCCAATACACCTAATCTAACTCACCTGATCTAACTCATCTGATCTAACACACCTGATCTAACACACCTGATCTAACTCATCTGATCTAACACACCTAATCTAACACCCCTGATCTAACTCATCTGATCTAACACACTGATCTAAGACACCTGATCTAACTCATCTGATCTAACACAACTGATCTAACTCATCTGATCTAAGACACCTGATCTAACTCATCTGATCTAGCACACCTGATCTAACTCACCTGATCTAACTCATCTGATCTAACACACCTAATGTAACACCCCCGCTCTAACTCATCTGATCTAACACCCCTGATCTAACTCATCTGATCTAACTCATCTGATCTAGCACACCTGATCTAACTCACCTGATCTAACTCATCTGATCTAACACACTGATCTAAATCACCTAATCTAACTCATCTGATCTAACTCATCTGACCTTACACACCTAATCTAAGACACCTGATCTAACACCCCTGATCTAACTCATCTGATCTAACACCCCTGATCTAACTCACCTGATCTAACTCATCTGATCTAACACACCTGATCTAACTCACCTGATCTAAATCACCTAATCTAACTCACCTAATCTAACTCATCTGATCTAACACATCTGATCTAACACACCTAATCTAACTCACCTGATCTAACACCCCTGATCCAGGTACTGAAGGCCTTCAGAAGCCCCTGAACATCAGAGTCATGTGTGCTGATCTCCAGGAGCAGGACTGGACACCCCTGTCCAGTGTGTCTGTTGGATCCTGATGGTTTTGTAATGTGTTTTGCCTTTTTTAATTGGTTGATATCACAGCATAAATGATTCTTATGGTCTAACAGGAGAACAGTGGCTGATTCTTAATGCATTTTATGGTTTCCTAATGGGATCTTAAGGTGTCCTACAGGAAACTAGTGGTGTCTATTGGAAACCATTAAGCCCATTTGCATTAGAAAGTTTTGATCCTAATGGTTTCTAATGGTCCTTTTTCAGTAGGGACACTGATCTAGAAGATCCTCAGATCTGTTAAAATCACACAGCTGAGCTCTGCACTGCGCTCTATATTGAACACGTTCAGAGTTTATTTATGAAGAAAACTAATCAAATATAATGACCATCACTGGAAAACAAGCTCATCTGCAGCATCGCTTCTGTTTATGTTCTTAAGAACTAAAACTGAATAAATGTTTGTTATATTGTGAAAAAGTAACCAATGGTCAGAAAAACATGAGGTCATAAAGGTCATTTGGCTAAAAGACTGAGACTAAAACTGTGCTCTTCAGTTTGGCAGTAATAACTTTAATAATCTTTATCGTTTTAGTGTTTCTGGTATGTTAATCCAGCCAGCTCCGTTCACTCCAATCAGAGCCGTATAGAGAGAGAGTAGGGTCAGCTCCGTTCACTCCAATCAGAGCCGTATAGAGAGAGAGTAGGGTCAGCTCCGTTTACTCCAATCAGAGCCGTATAGAGAGAGAGTAGGGTCAGCTCCGTTCACTCCAATCAGAGCCGTATAGAGAGAGAGTAGGGTCAGCTCCGTTTACTCCAATGGACCATTTTTTTACAGCAGTGGCGGATCGTGGAGCCCCTCAATAGTTCCCGGAAGTTAGCGCACAAACACACACTCAGACACACACACACACGCACACACACACACGCACACACACTCACACACACTCACACACCCGCACACAAACGCAATCACACACATACACACACACACTCTCTCACACGCACACACGCACACACTCACACACACACACACACACTCGCACACGCACTCACACACACACTCGCACACGCACACACACACACTCACACACACACTCGCACACGCACATACTCACTCACAAACACACTCACACACATACACACACACTCTCTCTCACACGCACACACTCGCACTCGCACACGCACACTCACACACACACTCTCGCACACTCACACACACACACTCACTCACAAACACACTCACACTCTCACACACGCTGGGTTTCTATAGAAACATTGTAAATCAGTGCATTTTTTGGCTGTAAAGCACCGAAAGGCGCAGTCTGCCGCTGAGTGTTTATGGGTTTAAACTGCCCGCAAAGAACTTCCTGGAACTGTCTGAAGTCTACGTGAAGCACGTGACCATCAAGCGTTTTGATCTTCCGTTGACGCGACTCTCTCTGTAAACAGGGCTGGCGCAAAAATAAAGGCTGGCTGGAGTTCCGTTCATAAACCGTACAATATTCCATTAAAAACACATTAATATTAAATAACTGACAACAGCGATTTTCAGTTTCTGACAAGCACAAAGTCCATCCACATTTATGACGACATAATAAAGTAATAAAATAATAACACAATTAGGGTGAATTACCTGCCTATGTTGCTCGTATGTTTGATCATAGTTTCAGCTGCTGCTGATTTTATGTTTATATTGTTTAAATTTTTAAGCAGGTTCTTTTTGAAAAGACAAGTTTCGGTTTTTTATTAGACTTTCCGCGTTTATGTATAAATACTTACCATAATGGATGAAAAGACTGACAAATAAAATTATATATATTCAGATTATAGTTTCAATAGAGTAAAATATAATTTATATTAAGTCTGTGACGTTTTTTGTGACGTATGTAACGTGTGTCACGTGCGTGATTTCAGCCAATAGAACAGCGGAACAGTGGCGGAAGTCACAGCAGCAGTTCGGCTGTAACTCCTCCAGGCCTGCAGGGGGCAGCAGCGCTGTAGACTGAGAGCCACCGCTGCTGTCGCGCTGCGTCTGCGCCGCTCAGACTGTCGTGTTTTTGTAAACAGATATTAAAAACTGTTAAAAGTTGTTAATTAAAGCGGATTTAAGTGGATTAAAGCGGAGGATGGATGAGGAGTATTACGGAGGGTCCGCGGAGTGGGAGGGGACCCCGGTGAGACGCGGCTGCTTTAATTCTCTTATTACAGTTAACGGTTTATTAGAGCCGGATCTGTCTGAATGATTTGAGCCGGATCTGTCCGAGTGATTTGAGCCGGATCTGTCCTAATGATTTGAGCCGGATCTGTCCGAATGAGTCCGAGTTCAGTCTGCGGTATTTTATCAGTTTGTCTTTGAAAAATGCTGCAGGTCAATTCTAAAGTTTATCGGGGCTCCGGAATGAAACTGCGGCTCCATTTAAGGTGGAACTGAAAGTTGTGCTGGAGCTGATGTTCTGTGTTCCTCTGCAGGAGGACGGAGATGCGGACGCAGAGGCCGACGGTAAAATCCAGGAGGAGTGTCTGCAGAAGTTCTCCAGCAGAGACTACATCATGGAGCCCACAGTGTTCAACACCCTGAAAACGTGAGCACCTTAAAACCGTGTGGCCAGCACAGTGAGAAAGATCAGAGGAATAAACATTCATTCTGTCATCCACAGTCCACATGTTTAAAGGGGAATTTCACCCATTTTCCTAGAATTCCCCCTACAATTCAGTGTGTTTGATGTAATCAAAAAGATTCAGAGTGGTTTGGTGTGAAATGGTTCAGATGTCTTTACAGTTGTGGTGATAGGAACCAGGGGTCGCCATGACTACAACACAGATATAGACATTTTATTTACTATCCAGAACCACCAGTGAACCTACACGAGTCTTCTGAGTTTATATGGAATGTTGATGATGGAAAACAGTGGAACATCTGAAATAATGCCCAGCTCTGCGCGTATAATTACAGGTACAATGTGTTGATTTTCCAAATTAAAAATGTAGGAACTTTCTCTGAGGGAGCTTTTAGAGGTGGACGTCTGGTTTCTATCACCACCACTGTGAACAATTCTGACTCTCTAGAACCGAGTATTTCACACTGAACCACTCAATCGCTCTGTTTATGTCTCACACTCTGAGTCACTCTGTTTACGTCTCACACTCTGAATCACTCTTTTTACGTCTCACACTCTGAGTCACTCTGTTTACGTCTCACACTCTGAATCACTCTTTTTACGTCTCACACTCTGAACCACTCTGTTTATGTCTCACACTCTGAATCACTCTTTTTACGTCTCACACTTTGAACCACTCTGTTTATGTCTCACACTCTGAATCACTCTGTTTACATTTCACACTCTGATTCACTCTTTTTACGTCTCACACTCTGAACCACTCTGTTTATGTCTCACACTCTGAATCACTCTTTTTACGTCTCACACTTTGAACCACTCTGTTTATGTCTCACACTCTGAATCACTCTGTTTACATTTCACACTGTGAATCACTCTGTTTACATTTCACACTGTGAATCACTCTGTTTACATCTCACACTGTGAATCACTCTGTTTACATTTCACACTGTGAATCACTCTGTTTACATCTCACACTGTGAATCACTCTGTTTACATTTCACACTGTGAATCACTCTGTTTACGTCTCACACTGAATCACTCTGTTTACGTCTCACACTGAATCACTCTGTTTACGTCTCACACTGTGAATCACTCTGTTTACGTCTCACACTGTGAATCACTCTGTTTACGTCTCACACTGTGAATCACTCTGTTTACATTTCACACTGTGAATCACTCTGTTTACATCTCACACTGTGAATCACTCTGTTTACATTTCACACTGTGAATCACTCTGTTTACATCTCACACTGTGAATCACTCTGTTTACATTTCACACTGTGAATCACTCTGTTTACGTCTCACACTGAATCACTCTGTTTACGTCTCACACTGTGAATCACTCTGTTTACGTCTCCCACTCTGAATCACTCTGTTTGTGTCCCATTGACGTAATTATAAAGGCATTTTGAAAAACTAGTGGCGTTCCCCTTTAAGACATTGGGTTTGTCCAGTTATTTCCAGGCAGGTGGTTCACCTGAGCATGTCATCCAGCTCCTGTCGGAGAACTACTCCGCCGTGGCACAGACGGTCAACCTGCTGGCCGAGTGGCTCATTCAGATGGGTGAGTCTGAACTGATGTTGTTAATGAAACCCAAGAAAGCAGCTTTCATTAGTGTGGAAGCTGAATATTATAGAACATCAGCAGAATCTAATTACATGTGTTTACATGCAGGTGTGGAACCTGCTCAGGTACAGGAACGAGTAGAGAACCATCTGAAGAGCCTCCTCATCAAACATTTCGACCCTCAGAAAGCCGACTCCATATTCACTGTGGAGGGAGAGGTAAAGTTCGTCCTCTCTGTGCTGAAACTACAGCTCTGAGCTGCACGTCTGTTTTTCCTCACACATGCAGAGAGTTTTGCCAAATTAAAGCAAAAACCTGAATAAGAGTGCAGAATCATAATGAGTGCAGATGTTTCCCGACAGGTGAAGTGCATCACACAGTTAAGAGGTTAAAGTCTGTGCTCAGTGCAGAGCAGAGCAGGACCAGCTGAAGTTAGTTTTGGATCTAGAGGAGAGATTTGAGCGGCTGAAAGAGGTTCATTATTGGAACACCTTCGTGTGTTAATGTTGATGATGAAATATTACAGTGATGGTGGTGAATAATGAGGAGACGGAGCTGAACGTGTGTCTGTTTATTAGGAGGAGTAATGTTAGCGCGCTCGGCTAAAGTGTTTGGGAAATGGAGACTGAAACTGGGGAGCAGCGAAGCTCTGATAAACAGCAGGGGGCGCTCTCACAGTGTTCACACCTTATAGTTTATCACTCTTTAGTGTAGTTTGACCTTTTTTACATTCTGCTGCTGAAGTTGACACTTGTACTTATGTTCACTCGGTCAGCTGATATACCGCCCGAGAGGCAGTAAATACCAATATTAAAATGCTTGGCCAGAGAGCGGTGCAGGCCTGAATGCTGGAGGGGGACTTGTGGCTCTGTTATGCTGTTGTGGGGCATTTTGATGGCTACTCATCCCCTCAGAGTGAAGGGTCACTGTGCATCAGTACAGAGTTATTCTAACTGACCACCATTCTTCTGTGATGAAACATCTCTGTCCTGTTTATCTTCATTTTCTGTAATAAATGAAACTCTCAGATTATTTTATTACTGAGTCTTGGTCAGATTAAGGGCTGCGTTTGTGTTTCAGACACCGGCGTGGCTGGAGCAGATGATCGCGCACACAACGTGGAGAGATCTCTTCTACAAACTGGCTGAGGCTCATCCAGACTGCCTGATGCTCAACTTCACAGTCAAGGTGATGCAGCCGGGGTCGGTGTAGAGGAACACGAGGGGCAGATTATGATTTGGATCAAATAAGTTTTAGTAGAAAGTGTTTCTTTAAACTGCAAACCAGCAGTGGAGTGATTTCAGCCGTCTCCGACTCCTGATGACCGAATGGACCGTGTTCCTCCAGAACTTTCTGTCTTCTGTTTGAATCCTCAGTGGTTCATGATTCCTCTGATGGTCTCTGTCCAGCGTGTAGCTGGTCGTCCTCTTTTACCCTCAGCTGTTCTGATCATAATGGTCTTTTCGGTGAAGGGGTTCTTTTCAGAATGTGTCCAGAATCTATTGGTTATAATTTCTTATGTTTAGTTTGCTTCTTTTATTAAGTCACTACAGTCATCAGTGTTTGTTTAATTCTGTCTGTTTAATTTAACAGTATTTAATATTGTTGTTTTGATCAGCTGATCTCGGACGCTGGCTATCAGGGAGAGATCACCAGCGTCTCCACAGCCTGTCAGCAGTTGGAGGTTTTCTCCAGAGTCCTGCGCACGTCTCTGTCCACGCTGCTCGACGGGGGAGAGCAGAACCTGGAGAAGAACCTGCCTGAGTTTGCTGTGAGTCTTGCAGAGAACTGTGTGCTAGAACCATGCTGTACTAGAGTGTCCTAAAACTGGATGTTTAAAGTTATAATCACGATCGAGAGTGGAACTATACATTTTTACTCCATAAGACGCCAAAATCTTTCTTCTTGTTCAGTCGATGTGATTCAGTAACTAAAACACAGGTTTGATTTTATGATTAAAATACTGGACTTTAAACTGAGAAAATCAGCTGCGCTTCAGAGCAACAAGAGAAAAGAGGGTTTTATAGACTGTAGGATCCTGTTTTTCGTTCATGTTCAGTTTCCCATTGTGATGCTTTAATTGTGTTTATTCCTCATTTTCTGATGAATTTATGACACTTTACTGTGTGTGTGTTTGTGTGTGTGTGTGTGTGTAGAAGATGGTGTGTCACGGTGAACACACGTACCTGTTTGCTCAGGCGATGATGTCCATTCTGGCTCAGGAGGAGCAGGGCGGCTCGGCTGTGCGGCGAATCGGACAGGAAGTGCAGAAATTCGCTCTTCAGAGGTTCAGCGACGTTTTATGGCTCAATAACAAAAAACTCATCATTCATTCAAACAGCGTTTATTTCAGCTCTTACTGAACTTTTGCGGCTCCTCGAGTCTCACTTTAGTACTTTCATGATGTGTTTATTATGTTTATCATTATTATATTTATCTCTGAAGTTGTGATGTTTGAACTGTTTTGGTGTGATCTCAGCGGGCACGATGCCAGTCAGATCACGCTGGCGCTGGGTACGGCAGCAGCGTACCCGCGAGCGTGCCAGGCTCTGGGTGCCATGCTGTCCAAAGGAGCGTTGAACCCGGCCGACATCACCGTCCTCTTCAAGATGTTCAGCAGTATGGACCCTCCGCCTGTAGAGCTGGTCAGTCAGATTTCACTGCTCTGAAGATCTCAGTTGTGTTCACACAGAATAACAGCTCCTCATTATTCACTCTTTATTAATGCGGTAATATTAACAACTTCTGCTTTCAGCATCACCAGCGTATTTTATTAATATGTCCAGTTTAAATCATTCAGCTCTAACCCTGATTGTTCACTTATACATTTAAAGATTATTATTTGATTACTGATGAAACAGTAATTCATTTCACTGTGTAATTTTCCTCTATAACAGGTGTAATGAACTGTATGTGTATTGTACTGTATGTTTGTGTGTGTTTTGCCAAAATAGAGTTGAATTATATCTTGTGGCACCGGATACAATTAACCGGTGACACGTCATGTGACAGTCAATCAGCCAATCAATCAATTAATCAATCCATCAATCAGTTTATTCAGTCACTCTAAACTATCTATGAAGTACTACAAAACTAACATCACTAATATGTAAGTTCTGTAGTTTAAGATTGAGGAGCTGAAATGTGGATATATAAATAACATGTTTATTAATATAAATATATGGTATAACTATATATGATAAATAATTAGAAAAATAAAAATATCATAATGATAATAATCATGTGGATACAGAATTCAGGTCTAATCATGATTATTTTAACTAGGACTGTCACAATCATGAAATTTTAGCTGATGATTAATTGTCATATAAAAATATTAAATTATTGATTTAATTGCCTTTTTGTTATTAAAGTCAAAGCATAACTGATTTGCTTTCTTGCTTTGTTTACTCCAACAAACATCTGCATTTGTACAGGATCGTGTTTAAAGCTGTGTTTGTTCCTGAGATTGAAAAAGTAAATAAAACTTTTCTGCTAGCATACATGCTAAGACATTAGTTAGCTAAATAGCTAACAAATAAACAAACATTACTCAGCGCTGCCCTCAAAACATTGGAGCACCAAGTTCTGTTTAATCTGACTGTAAATCTGATGACTGTGGAAGATGATAAATAACTGAGATCAGACGATTAGTTGTGATAAATGCGACAGGCAGTCGTTACTATTTAACACGTGTGTCCGGATCCAGTCCTCACAAAACTTTGCAGGCTTCATCTCACTGCCTCGTTAAACACACCTGATTCAGCTCATCAGCTAATTAAGGCCTTCATAACCGAATTCAGAGCGATAGATGAGTGTAAACGCTGATCTCCACAGCGTTTTGACCTGGACGGTCCCCAGTTTGACACGCCTGATTTAACAGACCTTCTGATGATGCTCGTCAGTGATGTTTGCTGTATGTGTGTGTTCTGTTTGTAGATCCGGGTTCCAGCTTTCTTAGATCTCTTCATGCAGTCTCTTTTTAAACCTGGAGCCAAAATCAATCAGGACCACAAACACAAATACATCCACATTCTGGCCTACGCAGCCAGCGTAGTGGAGACCTGGAAGAAGGTACTGACACCCTTCACTCTGAAATACCTTCACATCAGCTCAGGCATGTGGCTGTGATTCCTGTCAGTGGAAAACAGTGAAGCTTCGATACCATTTATTTACAGACTGAGTACATCTTTCAGTACTCGCTGAGACTGAGTCCGACACTATACTGAGTACCTACTTAGAATGAAGTATCTGTTAGTGTAAATGAGTGCGATGTACCTTAACAGTTAAATCATTAAATCTATCTGATGTTAATGAAGGTCGTTATCTAGCTCTGCTACATCAGTGATCTCTGATCGAGCAGCACTGCAGTGGAGGTTTAGTTCCCTGTCAGAAAAGCTCTTCTGTACAGCTGTAAGTAAAGTAGGTTTCATAGTTTTGATCCTCATCTGTCTCTTTCAGCAGCAGCACAGCGACAGCAGGGATCACATCCGATGCTGATGCATCCGAGGAGCTCACGCTTCCGGTTTTCTGTCTTGTTGGAGTCGTTTGATTGGCTGGTTGAGCTGTAGCTGAATGTCCTCTAAAGCCAGACAGACACTGTGTGATGTTAGAGATCTTGTTCTTTGGTGACTCTCACTGTCCGTTTGAATAAACCATCGTATTCAGACAAAGCTACGATTTATAAACTCGCACTGTACGAAACGCTCCGTCTGACTGACCTGCTACGGGAAACGCAGCCTCTACAGACGCTCTGTCTACAGACCATTATCAATAAAGCTGATTCACTCAGAATAACCGAGTACTGAGCAAACACACTGAGACTCTGAGCAGCGCTGCTAACACTGAGCACTGAAGATAAAGCAGGCGCTGATGTTCACGGTAGGACAGTTCGGTCTCTCTACAGCCTGATTTACAGAGAAATCACTGTATTAACGTTTATAACTCAATATTCAGTCAGAGTAAAGTCTCATATACAGACTTTTTCTCCTCCGTTTTGTTGGCCTGTGTGTCTCAACCTGTGTTGGTGAAGCGGTTGTGATTGTGTGTTTATAAACAGTCTATAATCTCTCAGTGTGTCCTGGTGGGAATCTGCCGAGGGGGAATGTTTAAAGTGACCGACGGCTTTGTGTCCGACTGTGACGGGGTCAATAGTTCTTCTCTGTGTGAGCAGATCCTCCTTCACTGGGTTTGTTCATTAGCGCAGCAGCTACACTCGGCTTACGGCACAGCCGGTATCAGCTGGTATTGGATGTTCATATTGATGAATTTTTGTGAGTTTGAGTAAATGAGCGCAGTATCGGCCTGATACTAGTATCATTATCGATGCACCCCTAATTAAAAAAATTTGTTTGATACAAGATGCAGCAGTTAATTCTAAGTATGAAGAAAATGATCTTCAATGTTGATTAAAAGTTTTTAAGTGAGTTTATTACGACGTCAGTTTAGTTTTACATTCCAGATTGTCTTTGTGTTCAGAATCTCCATTGGTTCTTTTTTTATCCAGAACAAACGTGTCAGTATCAATAAGGACGAGCTGAAGTCGACGTCCAAAGCCATCGAGACCGTTCATAATCTGTGCTGTAATGAAAACAAAGGAGCCACAGAGCTGGTAGCAGAACTCGGCACCCTTTACCAGTGCATCAGGTAACCACACCCACATTCACACAGATGACCACTTCCTCTCGTTAACATGTTCATGCACTTATTAACATGTTTAAATATAAAATCAATTTGATTATCAGTCAGTGATAAGGACTCCTAAATCTTAAACACAGTCATGGTTTAAATAAAACTAATACATTCTGCCCAGAACTGACCCTTATAACACAAAAGAACCTTTTCAGAGAACTGATAACAGAATCTAGAACTACTGGAGTTTCAGTTTTGATCTTTTTAAATTAAACTGGTGATGATTTTGCTGGAATTTTTAGCTGCTTAAAATGTGCATCAGCTTAAAAAAGGTATATATTGTCTGAATTCTGTGGTCAGTTTGGTCAGTGATTCACAAGCCGAGGTATAGTGACCCGTGTGTGTGTGTGTGTCTGTGTGTGTGTCAGGTTTCCGGTGGTAGCGATGGGAGTGCTGAAGTGGGTCGACTGGACAGTGTCTGAGCCTCGTTACTTCCAGCTGCAGACTGACCACACGCCTGTCCACTTGGCTTTACTGGATGAGGTAACCCACACACACACACACACACACTGTACACACACTACATACACTGTACACACACACTACACACACACACACCGTACACACTACACAGTACACACTGTACACACACTACACACTGTACACACTGTACACACACTACACACACAGTACACACACTGTACACACACTACACACACCACACACTGTACACACACTACACACACTACACACACTGTACACACACACTGTTCACACAGACACTACACACACATTGTCCACACTACACACTCCCACTACACACACACTACACACACTATACACACTACACATTATACACACACTATACATACACACACTGTACACAGTGTACACACACTCACACTATACACACACCATACATACACACACTACACACTCGCACACTCAGTTTCACTGAGAACACAAACTGCTCAGACAGTCTTCAGACAGTCAGTTTTCCCAGATTAACCCGTCTGGATCTCCAGGCTGAAGCTGAGCTGCTTTGCACTGTGACTCGACTTCCATAAATGCCCTGACTGTATAAATGACACAATATGATTTTATACACTCATTCACTGTAGGCTTATTGGTTAACCTGCAGACTCTGTTGCTCTCGCTGGATGTCGGTGATGAACATTAGAAACTGTTCACTCTGTGATCTTCATGTTCAGGTTCTGCGCTCAAAATAATGTTATTGAATTACTCAAAGTAATAAATACATTCTGATGGATCTGGTTGTTACTCATGCAGCTGTCGCTGCTTTAGAATCTAATTTAGGCAAATAAGACCAAAAAATCATCATGATTAACTACACAATAGAACATGATTGACACGCCTGGCAGCCCTAGAATTGAATATGTATTTAACATGTATTTGTGTTTGTACTGTACGTTCAGTGTATTTATATTGTACATTCAGTGTGTTTTACTCTATGTTTAATGTGTGTTTAGTGTGTTTAATATGCATTTAATGTGTTTTGAATGTGTTTAATGTGTGTTTAATGTATAAAGTATGTTTTCCCCCTCAGATCAGTACCTGCCATCAACTCCTCCATCCGCAGGTTCTGCAGCTGCTCGTCAAACTCTTTGAAACAGAACATTCACAACTCGACGTCATGGAGCAGGTACACACACACACACACACACACACACACACACAGTACACACAGTATACATTACACACACACACACACACACGTGCGCGCACAGTACATACACACACACACACACACACATTCACTATACACACACTGTACACACAGTATACATTACACACACACACATTCACTATACACACTGTACACACAGTATACATTACACACACACACACGTGCGCGCACAGTACATACACACAGACACACACACACACACATTCACTATACACATACTGTACACACAGTATACATTACACACACACACACACACACATTCACTATACACACACACTGTACACACAGTATACATTACACATACACGTGCGCGCACACAGTACACACTACACACACATACACACAGTATACACACTACACATTGATGTGCTACACAAACACAACACACAAAACTCAAACACATACATTACGTACATACACATTATACGAACACATACACCCTTCACACATAAACACACTACATACACTCTCACTCACTGTGCCCATGTGTGTGTGTAGTTGGAGCTGAAGAAGACGTTGTTGGACCGGATGGTTCACCTGCTGAGTCGGGGTTACGTGCTGCCGGTGGTCAGTTACATCCGTAAATGTCTGGAGAAACTCAACACGGACATCTCGCTGATCAGATACTTCGTCACTGAGGTGAGGCCAGTGATGATGATGATGACGATGACGACAATAATAAAAATAATTAGTCATTTCAAAATGTCAGAGTGCTGCTGTGGATTTTGAATAAGTTGTCAGATGAATATCGTAACAGTTTAAACGGTATAAAATAAACGGTGGAGGTTGTAAAAGTTCTTTCAGTATCTGATAGATCAGTGTGTTTTTGTTCTGCCGCTGTTCTCTCAGGTTCTAGATGTGATCGCTCCTCCGTACACCTCTGACTTTGTTCAGCTGTTTCTGCCGATCCTGGAGAACGACAGCATTGCTGGAACCATCCGCACTGAAGGAGAACACGATCCTGTGGCTGAATTCATCGGTGAGTGAATTACAGTCATGTTCAAAACTCCAGTTGGAGCTCAGGTCCAGAAACCACAGCGAACACACTCGTACTGACCGTCTGCAGAGTTTCAGATCTGTGCAGGTGGAACATGTCCAAACACTGATTCTGCTTTCAGTCTGTATGTTATGAAGAGCTGCTCTGCGGTGTTCCACCTTAACAAACCCAGAAATAAAACCTGCAGTCTGCTGCTGTATTGTGGTTCTGGTGGTTCTCGTTTGTCTCACTTCCTGTTTGTGTTCTTTTCAGCTCACTGTAAATCCAACTTCATCATGATGAACTGAGTTCCATCCTGCAGAAGAATCAGAACTGCGAGACTATCACGGATATCAGAGTTTCATTGCTCGTGCGGTTTGAGCTCCTGCGTGTGAAGCTGACTGAGCTGATCTGGAGTTTTTCTTTAATTCTACTGAAGCTGATCAGTGTTGACGCTGGATGACGAGCAGGATTGTTTTCACAGTAATTTAAATGTTGGGACTTTAATTGTGAAAAGCTGTTTTGGTAAAATGTCTTAATCATGTATTCTATTTTTCATAATTCTTTTGTTTGTACAATAGATGTTTTTCATTTAATAAAAGTTGGTGGTGTTGAGTTTGCAGTGTTTATTTAAAATCTATCTACAAACACAATCAGAGAAGACAGTCTGAAAACAAACACAGATTCAAAAACACCCAAAGCTTTATTTATTTAAGACATGCAGAACAAGAACAAACCTGGCAGTGAGGAGGCAGTGCAGAGTTTCACTGCAGGTCTGTTTGTTTACATTCGGATCCCTTTTCAGCTCAGAACTACACTAAACCACCTGCAGCTGATTCAGACAATCGGAGAGAAGTTCATCTACTGGCACATGAACAGGAATTCAGTTTGATTTTACAGAGTGACTCCAATTTTTAAGCAGACATGAAAAGATTAATTCAGCAGAAACACCAGAGAAGCGAAGAGCAGAAACATCGGTGGTTCTGATTCAGATTAACGCAGCACTGAGATCAAAAACAGAACCTGTGAATGAATCTTTGGTTTCAGCAGCAACTGTGACTTTCCCTGAACGCGTAAAAGTAGCGTCGACTGAGCTCGGCGTTCGGCTGAATTTAGACTCGAACACAGAGAGTCTGATTTAGCTTCTAGACGTAGCTCTGCGGGACGATTGGATCCCCATACATGCAGTCCTCCTCCAGAGCCAGATTATAGTGACTCCCGCTGCCGCCTTTATACGCACTGGTGACGATCCTCAGCCAGCCATGTTCACCCTGAACAAACAAACAAACAAACAAACACAAACCAGAGAAAATACTAAAATCAACATTCTGACAAAAAGAAATCTTAAATCTTCTACACACTTTAAACATTGACACAGCAGCAAACAGCTGTTTTCTATATGAAGACTGCAGTAACAGCGTCCTGATGTTTCTTTTTGTGTTAGTTGCTTCTTGAAAACAAACTCAGATTAGCACTGTTTTCTTGTAAAGGCCTTCATCTTAAACTTAACTGTGAATTCCGATGATTACAGACTCTTAATTGATGTTGCAGAAACAGAAACAGCTCTTCGCCTCATTTACATATCATCACAAATGACACACCCACTTATGACATCAGGCATCATTTACATGCAAAACTCCCTTAAGCTGAAACTGCAGAAGCTCTTCTGAATCTGACTGAACATCAGTTACACAAACGTTTGTTCACATTTACTGCAGAATGTAAAAATATTACTGAGGCAACTTCGCTCTGTTCATGAAAACTACTCACATCCAAACTCAAACAATCATGAAGCATCAAAGAGCGGCAGAAATGTTTAAACTGCACTCGACAGAACAGCCATTCACTGCTGTCAGTTTTTATCATTATTAAATCAGTTATTGATCTTTGGTGATTATCACCACTTCACCTCCTAAACACACTTAACTATGATAAAAAACCACTACCACCCTCTGCTGGCTGTTTTGTATGTGAAAGGTGTTCCGCTCACCCACGGTTCTCCCCAGGAGTTCCGCACGACCCAGTACTCCACTCCTTTCTCATCGACACCCCAGCCGGCCACAGACACGATGTGGTTGATGTAGGGATCCTCCACGTACTCGGAGTACAAACCTCCCATGTACGCGTCCAGTTTAGGAGTTGCCATGATTCCACAACTACAGACCGAAACAATAAACTCGCTCAGTGACGGCAGAACTAACCCCACTGTGAACATTCAGCACTGCTGTACAGCGAAATACAGGACGGCATCACAAACAAAACAAAGAAATTTATGATAGACAATGTTTATACTTTCAGACATCTGATCAGTTGGAACAGAGACGAAAAAGCCAGTAGAGCTACATTAAAAAATACCATGAAAACTGAAAATTTTTATTCAGTATTTGTCACTAAATCAGTTAAACAGACTAATTTTGCTCTTATTATAATGAAACATGCAGTTGGTCAGTGTTACTGATGATACACACAACATGTTCAGAAAAGAATATTGCATTGTGACAATTTATCACGATAACGAGGAATATCATCATAAAACTCATTTTACAACTGAACTGCACTCCACTCAAGAACTTTCCCCTGAAATATTTCAGCTGAACAGACCCAGAGAGAGCGTCGACTCCAGGGAAGGAGAAGTTTAGCACATCGTATCTTTCTTTCCTCTGAACAGTTTAAGATCTACAATCTGTAACCTTACGGTTTAATATCAATCTTGTGACTTTGTAAACATTATTGATCCATTAAACTCATGCAAAGCAGCTCTGATGGAGAAAAAAGAAAGAGTGAAGGTACCAAATGTTCTCACAACTGATCACGTCCTTTAATTTGCATTCGCAAAATCTATGAACATCTAAAAGATTTTGAGAAATCTAATACACAATATGTCTAAAAGTTTGTGGACACCTCTTATTATCAATGAATTCAGCTGCTTTAAGGTCCCTCACTGCTGACACAGGAGCTCAAATACACGCACAGCTTGTATAATCTCCATAGAAAAGCACTGACCAATACAATGGGACACTCTGGAGCAGTGGAGCTGTGCTCTCTGTAGTGATGGAGCTCCATCCAATACCTTTGGGATGATTATTCCTGACCATCCAACATCAGTACCTGACCTCACTAATGCTCCATCAAATTCTCACAGCAGTGTTCCAGCATCAGTACCTGACCTCACTAATGCTCCATCAAATCCTCACAGCAATGTTCCAGCATCAGTACCTGACCTCACTAATGCTCCATCAAATCCTCACAGCAATGTTCCAGCATCAGTACCTGACCTCACTAATGCTCCTGCTGCTGAATACAATCAACCACAATATTTTGTTGACCAAGTTAAAAGTTCTAGGCGTGAATGGTTTTGCTGTCAATGTGTGGATTCATATTTGATGGGATGGAATCAGGTGGCTGTTGGAGACGAAGGTTCTCGGTCTTGATCCATTAGTTGAGAACTGAGACGAAGGCTCTCTGTCTTTGTCTTGATCTGTTAGTTGTGAGGTTCCCCATGGGAGCATTTTAGGGCTCTTCTGTTTTTCCTTTTGTTCATGTGAACTTTTTTTGTTTGCAGATGATTCTTCAGTTCTGTTCTCCCATTAAGAAAAGAGTATTATAGAATGTGCACCGAGTGAAGAACCTGTAAAAGGTAATAGGTCGGTGTTCTAGAAACAGGCAGTCACTTCATTTACAGAATCTATTCTGTGCTGTTTGAGGAGAAAATGACAGCAATCTCTGGTTTTAAGGTGGTTGTTGGCGAAACTGTAATGGAAGCTAAGAATTCACTGAACGATCTGGGCTGTATGTTATTTAGTTACCTGTCAGGACGAGTCGGGCAGATAAAGTTTGACTGAGGTTAATCAAAGGACTCGTTTTCTCACCGGAATTTCAAAGTGTTTGGACAGTGGTGACCTTAGCGGGAGTTTTGGTTCAATGTTATTTTGATAATTGCTTGGTGGTTTGATGGTATTCCCGAATACATTAAAACAGGCTTAAAACTTCTCAAAACACATTTAAAATGACTGTATTGATGTGTGTAGTGATTTTGTATATTTGCTGGGTTACATCTGTTGCCCACTGTTGGATCTGTTTAGAGACCACAGTGGAAATAAGTCTTCAGACATAGTTTCCACCGTTTCGGTTTTTTTTATGTGCATTGTCTCTTTTAAAGTCTTTATTTTAAAATTGTGAAGTGGTCTAATAAACAAAATCAATCAATCAATCAATCAATCAAATCCTCACAGCAATATCACATCAAGTGTACAGACTTTCCTGAAGAGTAGCGACAGTTACTGCAGCAGATGGACAAATTCTTTTTTAATTCTCTTGATTCTGGAAGAGACACTGGATGAGCTTAGTCCACAAACTTTTGGCCAGGTGGCATATGTAGACTTTTAAAAAAACAAAACAAAACAAAAAAAAACCCTAAATATAAATAGACTAAATATGCAGAACATGAATAAAAAGAATGAACCCAAAGACCGTCTGCGTCAGTTAATTACAAGAGGACAGGTCAGTTCTGTATGTGAGAGTAAGGCTTTTCTACTCAGATCATACTGGACGTTTTCCTGTAGCTGCATCAGATTTAAAACCCTGATGCCTACAAAGCCAAAAACGGTCCAGCCCCTCCCTCCCTGATGGCAGTGGTCAAAACTCGAACTGTACCTCGAGCCCATCGAGCTTCAATTACAGCTCGGCTCAGCCCGCCATCCTTCAAGACGCATGGAAGACAAGCATAAAGACTCTTCTCTGTCCTGGACTCCAGGTAATGGAACGAACTCCTACTGGCTGTCCGAACAGAAGAGTCTCTCGCGGCCTTCTCTTTTCTCTCTGTAACAACATGGACTTTTGTTTCTAGCAGTATCTGAGCTCAGGTCTGTCTTTCCCTCTAACCTATTGGTAACTAGCAAAGATACTTTCTCTAGATAGACAAAGCACTTTTTGTAAGTTGCTCTGGATAAGAGCGTCTGCTAAATGCTGTAAATGTAAATGTGTTACCTGATGGGTCCTCTAGCGTAGATCTCAGCCTTCATCTTCTCCAGACCACTGACGGAGCCATAATCTCCCACCTTCCACACAGTGTAGTTCTTCACAATGTTACACTGACCAAACGTAGTGCAGGTCCCACACTGATTAAATGGTTTACAGTCTGGACACAAAAATACACAGGAAAAAAACAAAAAAAAACAAAACAAAAAAAACAGAAGAGTCAGTTTTTCAGTGTTCATAATAATAATAATAATAATAATAATAATAATAATAACAACAACAACAACAATAATAAATTCCAGGTTTATTACTGAATATCAGCACACTTAGCTGCAGTTCTGTGAACAGTATTTGTATCTAAAGGCATTCAAACTCCCTCATGAGCTTCAGAGAATCGCCTGCGCTGACTGATTGGTCACACTGTGAACTTCGGTGCGATATCTGTCCAGGTGGGCCGCAGGTGGGGGTCTTACCCTGGTCTTTGGCCTGGTAGTTGTTGCAGGTTTCGTCAGGGATGCCGTTGGTGTTGGCGTACTCCCACACGCCCGAGTGATCTCCCCCGTTACAGGAACCAGCGTTTCCACAGTCAATAACATTCTGGACTGACAGATACGCGGACGGCCACGCCCCCTTCCGCTTGATGTTGATTCGGTCTGAAATAAACAGGTGAAGATACAGATTTACTGGACCTGCAGCTCCAGTCGAGAGAGTGAGCGCAGACGGACGCCGAGCAGCTCACGCTGTTTTTTATCTGTGATCAATTTTACGCACAGAAACACATAACTTACATTCAAGAACAATTTTCTTTACTAAAGAACCCTTGAAGAGCCATCATTCTTAAGTGTGTGGTACTAAATCCTTAAGAGCTGATTTAATCACATTCCTCGCCAGCACTGTTGCTGATTTAGCTTCATCACTGCAGTCGTCTGCACTCGAGGGAGACAATATCCTGATAAAATAATAGCCTTTTTTTTGTGATACTCGTATATTTGGATTAATATAGTCTGATTAGCAGTGATTAGACCAGCACAGATTAACTGTCTCTGAGCTGGTGTGAAGGTGAAAGAGCTCATTGTCATTTAATAAACACACACAGATGTCTGTTAATGGGAGGTTAAAGCACATCAGTGTGGAGATTCCCAGAACCTGCTAATCTCACTGTGATCCCAGAACATACTCAGAAACATGCCGACAGAACCGGTGTAGTAAACGGTGCACTGAGGCACAGGAACGATGCCCAATTCAGCAGCGACTCCTGTTCTGAGGAACTAACAGAGCCTGAACTGCAGGAAGTGGTTCAGGATTTTACAGAATATGCTCGCTCACGTCGCAGGAGATAAGAATTCAGCCAAGTCAGGTGTGAGTCAGGTGTGAGTCAGGTGGTGGTGAATGATCTCCAAAAACACATTCAGTTCACTCACAGAAACAAAGACTCACAAAAACAGCACAAACCTTTAAATCAGTGCATTGAAAGATGTATATAATCAGGGCTGTGTGTGAAAAGTTCCTGAAACCTGATTACTGAGTAACAAACACCACAGAGGTGAGCAGTGTTTACTGAGTCTGATAAACTGCTCTGTTCGGCTGATGTGATCCGCACCTGCGAGGGCGCTCGTGCTGCCGTGAGCCCAGCAGGACCCGCAGTACTGAGGGATGTGCTGATTGCGTGTGGTGCTGACAAAGTTGGTGCCGTTGATGTTCCTCCAGTCCCAGGCTTTGGGCAGATCTGCGGTGTTCAGATACTCGTGAGGGCGCGGGACAGTCCTGAGGAGAGCAGACACACATACTGCACAGTGTTCTCAGTGATGGTATTACAGTGTAACAGGAAGTGTAAACTTCACACTGGTGAACAGTGATGAAGTGCTAAAGTGAAGAGAACATCACTAAAATTACTGCACACAAAATAACTGCATTTTAAAATAGAACAAGATTTCAACTTACAAATTACAAATAATTAACTAATGTCCTTATAAACTGGCAACAAACGTTCACACAGCAAACAGCGTGTTGGCAGTGCCCGCGCACACACACACACACACACTCATGCACAGGCTGTTCACATCTCAGAGCCAAACGAACACAATAGACAAAAAGTCCAGCTGGACATTCAGACCCAAGGCGACACCACCATGCGGTTTAACTTCAATCTGTGCAGATTCTGGACTTCTGCTACCTTTTCAGCACCCTGAGCTGTTTTTCTCTTAATGATTTCAAATGCCGAATTGCCATGACGTGAGACGCCTCCAACACACTGAGCCAAACATGGAAAATGAGAAGGGACTGAACTGATTCCATTTCAATAATAAAAGGATAAAAGTTTCAAAACCAAACACTTTATAAAATGCAACTGATCTGGAAAAATTAAAGGGCGAAATCAAACAAACAATCTGAGTTCAAACAGTCAAATAAAGGACCGGAGCGAGAAAGAAGACAGGAAGTCTGAGTTTGGAGCAGCTGAGAAAGATGGAAACGTGATGGGAAGAAGAGAGACACTGAGTCTCATCTGAGACCTCATTACGCTGCAGTTCTGCTTTATTATCACTGTAACTCAGAATGAATGGAAAGATTTATGATCCTCAGTTTCAACACAAGACAAAGAATTTCACAGTTTGGTCTGCAGGTGCTCCGTTTTCCTTCTTCCTTATTTGTGTGAAAGCTCAGCTTCTCTCTTCTCTACACATTTTAAAGGTAGAAGAAACTTTCCTCTCTACAAAATATTAGATTTACAGTGTACATTTTATGTGAACTGCATGCAAATATAATCTATATGACACACATTATAATAGATATTACACACTTTTCTGACTCGAACTGGAGCTTCAGAAAAGCAGTTAAACTACAATAAATGGTTACTAATGGCGGCATCATCATCATCACGATGTATTTTCAGTGTAAAACTACTGATATAATCAGTCTATTAAAACAAACACGAGGGCTTCTTATTCACATTTCCCGTTCCACCTGTTGCATTCAAGCATTTAAGGTGGAACGGAAAATTCGAATAAGAAGTCAATTTCAGCTTCACCAGTGAAACAAAGTTCGTTTTTTCTGTAAGTTTAAAGGTTAAACTCGGAGACACTGAGCACTAAAAGTCACTTCCTGAAAGTTCAGATGAGAGCAGAGCAGAACTGTGAAAGATCTCCAGCCTGAAAAAGAGACTTAACTAAAAAAAACAGTTGTTTACGTAGTTAAAACCGGCTGTTAAGTTACGTAGTTTGCGTAATGTTCCGGTTGAGCTGCGTATTGTACGCATTATCCGCTAAACGCAGCGAAACGTAAAGGGAAGTTATCTAGAGTTTAAAACCAGATTAAACACAATTAAAAACAACAGCCGTCTGAATCTACAGCCTCAGTAGTTAAGAAGTCTTTGACTGTCTGTGTAAACACGCGAGTTTTATCGTCAAGTTATTTTCCTTATTTAGTTTCTCTTTGTTAAAACACAGAATCAATAATAATAATTTCATACTTCACTCCCAGCTGGTTCCTCCGCTGCAGAGGTCTGAAACACGGCTGATCCGCGTTAAAATATCGACCAGCAGAAACGCCGGACAATGTAAACAGATACAGCAGCAGAACCGGAGCCATGCTGAGCTGAGCTGAGCTAAACTAAACTGGGCCCGGCGGTCATATGACTCCCCGCCGCCTCGTCGGCTTTTTATCTACCGCGGGGGGCGGGGCTTTCAGCGGATCTAAGGCGCTTATTGGCCAACACCAGCAACATCGTCCGAGATTCGTTTGCATTAACTTCTCGGAGCCGGCGTTCCAAATACTGCGCATGCGCACACCGTCAGAACAGAACACAGACTTCAGGCGCGTTCCGGCCTGCAGTTCTGTGGGAGGTGAGCTGTACGAGGTGATCAGACATTCAGAGGGAGATTCCGAAACACAGGGACTGACAATTTTTGTTGAAAGGGAACTTAAAACAGCCCCTCAGTCATGGTTATAATTCAATATATATTCCACATTGTTACGTAATGACACAACTGCATAAAGGCAGACTAACAAACAAGACAATAAAACCATAATCTACTTTATGGGGAGATTTTTTGAGCGTTGAAAGAAAATCAAATAAAGTATCTGCATCAAAGACACAAACACAGCAAAAGGTTAGTCACTTCACTCCCAAAACTCTGTTGTTGGATTTCTCACTACTCATTACTCCTGATACTTCCTAAAACAAGAACAATGATCTGCCAACATACTGAGATCATTTCATTGTATGAAATTCCTTAAATATAAAGAAGTCTAGAACTAACTTAGTCTTATAATATTCTTACCATGATCTCAAAATGAGAAACATTAAATATATCGATGAGATCCTGGGGGGTCTTTCACCAAAGAATCACTAAATCCTAATTTAATTCAGCGATTTAATTCAGTGACAGTTTACACTCTGAAACATGCAGCTTTCTCTGAACGTTTATAACGCAGCGCTTCAGAGATCATTCAGTGGAAAACAGCATGATCACCTGATTAAATCCAGACCCGTTTTAAAAGTGATGAATGTGAAGGAACATTCAGAAAGATTCTCACTTTCATTCAGTAATGAAACGACTGCAGATCACCGTATTCTTTAACTCTTTACTTTAAAGGTCCAGCTTCACCGTCGACACTGTATTCCTCATTTTGCCACACTTACAATATTGGCATCAAAGTGAATTTAACTATCCATAGAAAGAGAACAGACATCATGAACTGACAGTCACTGCATCTCTAACATCATCCAGAACAAAATCTGTGAGAAAAACACCAGAAAAGTGATCCATTTTCTCAGTTTTCTGTCTGGTATCTTTTGATGTAAAATAAATTTGTTACACAGTTTTTTGATTATGATTATGATTAATGAAAGTGAAGATTCACTTTCCATCAACACGGCTCATAACATTAAAATCTGACAGCTTCATCTTACAAAACAATTACTTTGCACTTTTATTAAACGACACAGTGTTCAGAGGCGTTTCTGAGGGAGGAGCTGAACTGTTCTGAAGGTCTTCAGTACGGAGGGGTGTGTGTGTGTGTGTGTGTGTGTGTGTGTGTGTGTGTGTGTGTGTGTCAGTGGGATGATGGGGTCAGAAAGTGTTTCAGTGATAACTGATTTTAGTGGCTTCTGAACACAGGAGCTGTGGAGCAGTCGGAGATGATCATCAGACCAGTCTTCTCCTCTTGCTGTCTCTCTCCATTTGATCCCCAGATGAAGCGTTGGCTGCCGTGACGCCCAGCGGAGACACCATGTTTAGCACAGAGTCTTCAGATGCCTGACCGAACAGCGCCAACAGTAGAGCCACCCCGAAACCTGTCGCCCGCTCGCCCTGCACAGGACACAGGTACGTTTATTTACACTGAAGTAGAAATCAGACAAATCTTATTCACCACTAACTGGACAAGAACCACAGAAACCAGAAGTCGTATTACAGAACCATCTTAACTCTGAAATCTGTTTAGTCTCCATGACGACTTCCTAACTTCATAATCTCACCATAAACTCCAGATAAGAAAACAGCATCACACAAACATCCTAACTAGACTAAATCTCCTAAATCCTGTCCTAACTTTAGGATGAACCCCAACAGGGTCCTCACTTCTGTTTAAGGTCTGTTTCTATGGTTTTTAGGCAGCTGTGTCAGCAGCATAGTTCACTACCAGCATAATGAGCTCCATTTATTTCTACTGTAAAACGCTGCTTTCACTGTGAGATGATTTTCTTTTCTAACTCTGCGTTTTAAAGATCTCAGACGCTGCAGACTCGATCTCCACCGCCCCTCTGATCACCTTCGTGTGTTAATGTTGATGATGAAATATTACAGTGATGGTGGTGAATAATGAGGAGATGGAGCTGAACGTGTGTCTGTTTATTAGGAGGAGTAACATTAGCGCGCTCGGCTAAAGCGAGAGAGAGGATTCCTTATCAGAGCGTTTTAGTGAAAACTAAACTTCCAATAAGTGCTTATTAGATGACCAACACTGCCGCTTTATTCAGGCTGGGAAAAAAGGCAATACGTTAAGAGGGATCATATATATTTAAACTACAATCAAAAGGGAGTAATTGATTAGTTGCTATTCTAAAATTAGAATATGTAACGTCTGATGATGTGAGATTGTGTAGAATTTATAAAACTGTAGATGTGAGAAACCCAAAGCACCGTATGACCTTAATAAGCTTAAAGTCGAAACCTTAACGCAGAACTGCTGGTGTGAAACCCACACCTGCATCTCCTCCAACACGGTCTACTCACAGCGTGCACAGGTGAGGCGATGTCCACGTGCACCCACACACCAGGCCAGTCGAAGCCCAGGTGAGAGCCGATGAACAGTCCAGCACAGGAGCTCTGAGCGTTTTCACGGTCCTGCAGAAACGCAGCAGACAGACATTAAACACCTGACCACAGACGAGCACACGGTGAAGCATAACACCATCACTAAAGCCCTGGATTCACTGCACGACTTTACAGTCTTAACAGATTATAACACACCCGGCGTCTCACACTATCACACTGGTTTCTGCAGATTTTTCTGGGTGACTGAAATATTGGGGATCCACACTAAACGATCAGGGGTCACACAATACTCAACTTTTCAGAACTCATGTGTGTTTTCAAATTAGTGGTGCAAATGATGCAAATAAACTAACAGAGCTGCTGCTGTTTTCTCTGCCATTAGCACTGAAACCGTAAAGAAGCAGCAGGTAAACATGTCTGAGTGAGGATCATGGATGTGAAGATGTGGTCAGTGTGGGGTTTTTAGAGTTTTAAATGTACATAAACTCGATTGTTCCTTAAACTCAGTTCATTAAAAAGCTTCGCTCCACATGTGAGAGACTTTTCAGCATTTCTCCCTATTTAATGCTCTCAGTTTTCACTGGCTGTTGCAAGAGTCTGTTCAGATTAAGTCTCTGACCAGTTTACACTAAATTTCACTCAGAGTCGGGTCGAAAAAATCAAACACGTCTGAAAAACTCAGACTGGTCTGAAACATGATCAGGAAGCAGTAAATCTGAGTCCGCGCCACCACACACGACTCGACTCTCTCTCTGACTGTCAGCTCTGACTGACCCAAAAATCTGCAGACTGGAGCCGACCAGCTCAGACTCAGACTCAGGACTAAAATCAGGGTAAAAGTCGTGCAGTGGAACATAAAATTTTGGCAGAAAAAATGTGAGTTAAGTCATGTTTCCATCCACTGCCGTTCAATGAAGAAACTTTAAAGTTTAGATGTAGCTGCTGTGATCAGGGGGAGCGTCGAAACAAGCGAGATGGAGAGATTTAACTCTGTTTCTGCTTTAAGTAGAATCATCTTTGCAGCCATCTGCCGTCTTTTTACGCCCGTGTTGTTTGTATCTGAGAGACGCCAGGCAGGACGAGCAGTGGCCACTTAACGAGGGCTAAAATCTCTGACGACGTCCACCTTGAATCTGGCAACACAAACCCAGACAGTTCTGGAGCTCACTGTGCAGAGACAGTTTTCAAATGAGCTTTGATCAGCGCATCAGAATGTCGAAATTGGCGATTGGACCGTCTGAAGGAATCACTGAATCGTGATTTACAGCTTGTTTGATCATTGTTTATTCAAAAACTCTTTCCCTTCAATCTTTTTCTAATTTCAGCTTTAACAATATTCTAACCGTTCTACCTCGTCCTAGCTAAGAACTGTTTTTGCAAAATCTGGGTGTTTTCTCAAATGTTCGCCTTTTTCCATTCAGGTCTTTTTTGCACATTTCCAAAATCCAAAAAAAAAAATCTGGCGGAAAACCCAAAAATGATGGGATAACAGTACTGAAAGTTTGTGCTACTGAATTAATTAAAGCAAAATCTGTAGTGTACAATATTTGTGAGGTGCTTATTAAAGCTTTATAACTACACAGTGAATGTTCTGTAAAGACCCGTCCTGTGAAAATGTGTCTGCAGTTTCAGTGCAATAAACTGTTATTACACTGAAACCTCCCCCCCCGCAACTCACACACACACTAACACACACACACTCCCTCCCCTCACCGCTACAGAGTTCTTCATGTCGGCGACGGCGGAGGTGAACTCGCTGAAGTGGAGTTCGGGGCAGTAGACCAGAGGATGGGCCAGATCTCCGCTGCTGCGACCCGCTTTCACACACGCTGCCTCCCACTCCTCACTGTTCGTCATGACGGCTGCGTGGTACTTCCCTGTGGAGATTCCCTACACACACACACACACACACACACACACACACACACACACACACACACAGAGGAACTCCCCAGGATCCAACATTAACAGAGGCCCCCCCCTCTGGTTGAAGATTCAGGGCCATCAAAACCAGCACAGCCAGACATGCTAACAGTTTTTTTTCCCCCAAGAGCTGTAGCTCATTAACCACAGTGGACACTCACACTTCACACTGACCATCAAACTTCCTCACTGTATTTAAAATTAAACGTCATTATCTGTGATTTGGCTTTTTAACAAGAGTTTTTCAACCAAGTAATCTAGAGCCTAAAAAAGATTGACAATCTTTTCTTTACACAAATGACTGAACTGTGTGATTTCGTACTTGGTCAGAAAACTGAAATTTGTATTCTTATCTGAGATTTTCATTCCACCTGAAATGGTGCAGCTACATTCTGGCACTTGAACTTGAATAAGATGCCAGTTTCAGTGCTGTAGAGACTACAGATCCTTAACCCCACCGGAGAACCAATTCAGAGGCATCACTTTCAGACAGTACATGAGCAGCTGAGCATCACGTGAGCTGAGCATCATGTGATTTGCTGAGTTTAGTCATAAACCCACAAGGGGTCACATGACCAAGCGCAGTCAAAATCTCCACTGTAAGCAGATGATCTTTGGTCACATTACTCTGTGGCTGCCCGTTCAGATCGTTCAAGTACACTTAACCATAAAGAGAACACAGCGTACGGTTCTGCAACATTACGTTATTTAAACATACGTCAGTGAGCACAAACTGCGGGGTCCAAAAGTCTGAGAGTGCTGCTGAAAACGCTTCCATTCTACATTCCATTTTCTGACTTAATACAAAGTTTTTCATTACAAATAAAATCAGAATCAACCAGAACAACCTGAACGAAAAGTGGGATCTTTTAAATATTTACATGAATTTCAGACCTTCTCAGTATTTGGTGGTGTATCCCCCTTTTTGTAACGTGGTCTCAGACTGTTAGGCTTCTCTGTATGTTCAGATATCTACGCTCAGCTGAAACTCACCTGAGCTCCGGTCAGAGTGGCCATATCCAGAATAATATCAGCAGACAGATCCTTACTGGCATAAACAACTCCATCAGACAGCACCAGCCTCCCCTCTGCGTCGGTGTTGTTGATCTCCACTGTCCTGCACAGCAGACGCACACACATCCACACACAACCCACTGCTTTAGGACCAGAGTTCTACAACGTACACGTCGACCCTTACACAGCAGAACCTCATAAATCCTATTATCACACAGTACACTCTTAAAAAGCTGGTTCTTCAAGGGTTCAACCATGAACACTCAAAAGAACCCTCTGCATGATTGAAGGATTCTTTGCATCATCACCTTTTTGAAAAGGGTTGTATATAGGACCATCTACAGCACATTTTCCATCTATCTGAAGAACCTTTCATTATGCAAAAAACCCTTTAATCATGCAACGGGTTTTCGAGGGTTCATGGTTCTTTATAGAACCATTTTCCTTGCTAAAGAACCCTTGAAGAACCATCTTTTTTAGAGTAAAAGGGGAATTCCACAAATTATTATAATTAAATTATAATAATAAAATGTTTAAGATGTAAACAGCGGTTCAGAGCGATTCAGAGTGGTTTGGTGTGAAACGCTCCGCTCTACAGAAACTTACCAAGTCAGAATTGTTCACAGTGGTGGTGATAGGAACCAGGCATCTGATTATGCAGAAATTTTGAAAAATTGGTAGAATTTCCCTTTAAGGTTACACCAGGAAGTGCTGAATGCTGAGTACAGAGGCTACTTTTATGTATTATTTTATGAATTTGGGGAAGAACTGAGGAAATGACCTGGTGACCTCAGCTTGAAGATGCAAGAAAAATACACAGTACTGATCTGAGAGCAGCGCTTACTTTCCAGAGTACAGGGTGTGGATGTCGTCCGGCCGAGTGGCTGTAGGTCCCACTGCGTTCTCAGCCAGGCAGAACACAGCATGGAGGTTGTCTTTGAACCCCTGAAAAAAGCAGACAAAGCACAGATTCAAGAAATGCTGCTTTTTAAATGCACTGAAACATCAAAGCAGTCAAACCAAATCTTCACCAGTTTGACAGTAGCTTTAAAAGCTCCCAGAATGGCAGCTGCTCCTCCGCAGTCTCTCTTCATGCCGGGCATTGTGGTCTGTGAGAAAATAACATAAATCATACTTTATAAACGTAGACATTTCTACCCCCATTGAATATGAAACTGTCTCTTACTGGTTTGATTTATAAACTACCTTCAGAGAAACAGGAAAGCTAGGGAGGAGTTAACGTGGACTTTAATTACTTACATTAAATGGGTTACAAAAATACCACAGTTTTAATAATGAATCAAACTTAAGATAAAAAAAATACTACCTTGATAAATTATTCATATATTTCTTTCATTTATATTTTACCCATTTCAGCATTAAAGTGTATGCTAATCAGTACAGGCGAGCCTTTCTGCCCAGGTCTCTGTGTTAACAGCTGGTTGGACAGTTTGGTACCTACTTTGCCCTTGATGCTGAGACCACCCGTGTCATAAACGATGCCTTTGCCCACCCAGGCAATAGTCTGAGTGGCACTAGAGGGGGTGTGGCTAAGCACAGCGAGAGCAGGAGGGTGTTCAGCTGCTTTACCCACACCATAGATACCTGAACGGGAAACAGAAATATGATTGACCACAGACTAACCAGCAAACTGTACCACGGTGAAGGAATCACACTGCTGCTATTCTGGCAGAGCTTTTCTGGCACAGCTCGGCATGAACACTGAGATGAGCATGATCATCAGGTTTCCATGTTTCTTTTGATCAGAGAGTTTAATATATATCTACCACTGAATATTAATCAAGGACAGAGCTGCCTGTGACTTTCCCTGAATGCATGTGACAGAGCAGAGGATTTCTCATATTACCTCCAAAGCCCCTCTGTTTCAGCTCCTCTCCTCGAATTATAGTTGGCGTGATGCCCAGTTCGTTCCCCACCGCTTTGATCTCCTAGACACAAAATAACACACGGTTAAAGAACTCGAGGTCCGGCAGGAAAACGGTCCTAACTGGCACAAGAACTCCTCCATAATACAGTTAGGGGTGATGGTGATGACGCTAGTGATGGTGATGATGATGGGAGTGATGGTGAGCTTGCCTCAAGGAAATGGTCAGTGTTCATCTCGCTGCAAGGAGTGTCCACAATCCGTGCTGCCAGTCGAACTCCGTCAGCCGTGTTGGAAAGACACTGAGAGACATCATTCAGTTACCATGGACACAATTCAACATTAAAGAGCAGCACAGCAGCGTTACAGACCAACACACTCAGAGTAAAAGAGGCAGTTAACTCTGAAAAACAGACGGGATGTCCAGACAGACAATCTGGAGAACCCCTGATGAGCGTCTGTCTGAGTAAACAGGTCAGGTGGATTTTCCAGAAAACGTTTTAAAATGTGACCACAGATGAAGTTTCGGTACCAATGAGCCTCACCTCCAGCGTGGAGAGCTCCAGAGGGCCGTTGTCCTGTCCGACGGTGACGAACTCCACAGTGACATGCTTCTTCTCTGTCCTGCGTGAGGAGGTAGAGCGGCGGGTGAAGAGCGGGAAAGCGCGGGCGATGGCGCATGCCGACGCAAACACATCCGACCGCTCACAGACCATCTGATCCAAAAGGAAAAACAGCTTAACATGTCAAGCTTAAAAACATGAAGCAGGATCTCCACTCCTGACCTGAGTAGGTACTTAATGTGATCTCACTGATCAGATTTCACAACAAAAAATACCAAAACTCAGGAAGCAGACAGCAATAATCTTTACTCTGCCACAAAAATAGAGCATATAATACATATTATGCACTATATATTTTATAAATATTAAGTAAGTAATATTTTCTAACAATTTTAATAAAATTTGAAGACAGAAAATAAATAGACAGATATCATGTTTATGCATTTAGTGCAACAAAACTGCATATTTCAAATACAAAGTTCACTAGTACAATCTCTGATCTCTGATTAGACTTTGGAGCTTGAAAGGTGAAAAGACAAATGCATTAAACTGGCCTCGGATTTATCTTTATGGACCTGCTGATACAGCAAACGGGACAGAAGAGCAACCAGAAAGTTGCTAAACTCAAAGGAAATTTCTGACACTAATAACGTTAAAGTCAATTTTACAGTATCTCCTTTAAATGCAGTCGATCAGCTGAGACACATTTGGTGTTTGGAGTTTGCTGCTGTAGTTTTAGCACTGGAGCTATTTCACCTCACAGCAACCTGCATGTCTCCGTCCTCCATAATCGGATTTTTAAAAATAAAGTTTTGGCTCAAAATGCATCTCAGAACTACCACAAAACAGAATCTCAGTCATCAGGCAGTGAATTCATAACCATTTCATGTAGTAACTTTCTGTGAGGGAGCTTTAGAGATGAATGTCTTCCTAACACCACCACTGTGAACAATTACATTTCCATTTTTTAATTATGCAGAAATGTAGACAATAAAACCATAAAACAGTGTCTAACACTGTATGACACTTATCTATAAAAATGTTAATCTCCTTTGTACCTTTTTATGGCATATCAGAAACTACCCAAGCAGAATGAGAGGATTCTGAATCGACACTTCAGAGAATCTTTATGAACAAAAGTCTGAATTTATAAGAGAAACAGAAGTAGAAGTGCTGATATGGTGATGCGTCTGGGAAAAAGGGAAATACCAGTTTTTCCACTCAAACAGCCGAGAAAGTCGTATGTACAACAGATAAACTGGGGATTCTAGATGATTCATGGGTTTACGAGATGTGTTGCGTATAACGTGACCATTCAGCTTTTACATGAGTGAAAAACGCTAATCTTGCTAGAAAATATTAACCTGATGCACTTTTAATAGATCTGTGTGATTTTTTACACAACAAAGAAAAAGCTGGATTGTATTCTCTGGATCTCTGTGCTTTGTTTTTCTGAGTGGTGAGTGTATTTATGAACAAACAACCCAACAAAGTGAAGCTGAGTTGACTAGTTAACCATCTGGAAAGTTCAACCTTCAGATGAGCACCTGAACACAGCACAAGCTCAGATCTGATTCAGATCCTCAGCAGCTTGTAGTGTTTTACTCTAATAAACAGATCAGAGGGCGTAAAATCAGATTTTCATCTACTGCATATAAGAACACACCAGATATTAGTCTAATCAAGGACACATGCTTAATAATAATAATAATGATAATAAACTAACTGTGACTCTGTTCTGAAAATTCTGACCAAACACGTCTTCAGCGGATCACATGAGCAGCGGTCAGCACTCAGTCTGTAAACAAGACCCTTTGAACCAGCACGTTTAAAAAGAAGGAAGAAGGGAAAGAGTGTCGCACTGAATGCCACCATGAAGTGAGACTAACCAGGATGCAGCGGTTGCTGCCCGGAGGCAGGCAGGTGCGGACCAGGCGGGTGAGGAAGTGGGCAGAGGCGGGGCAGTTGTGACGGCTGACCCGAGAGGGCAGAGCTGCCACGGTGGCGTAGCTGAGATACAGCGGGCAGCTGTCGGTGGGATTTGGGTTCAGGGCGCCCAGAGCAGACTGCCATATCTGAAACCAAATGAAACAGAACTGTTTTAGAATTCAAACACATTTCTAGAGCCGTAATCACCTGGAGATCCAACCATCATCGTCCACACCTGGTCCAGATCACACTGTTCAGCAGTGCAGCAACACAATAAACTCAAAACTGTATACTACTGTAATATATACACTACACATACCAACACACACGCTGACATACTACACACACATACTAAATACACACTAAACTCACACACACTAACACACCACACAGCTGAATGCTCTACTGTTGGTGGTTTTGGACCCAGTGACTAAGAAGAAATTTCTTATTAAACCCACTTAAACAGTTTTGATGAAGACTCTGACTCGCCAATGTTCTCTTATGTGGGATTTGTTCTTGGGTAAGAACAGAATCTACACACACTCAAGAGCACAAAGGTTAGAACAGTTCTGTGCTTCAAGAACACGTCATGAATCTGACATTCGATCTGTGCGATATGTGACACGACCGCAGAGCCGATTTGATCTGAAAATGACAGACGTGATGTGGAAGGTAATAAAGAATCAATGCGATCTGATCCTGTAACTGATCTACACTGAAACTCTAACACTGGGGGCTCTGACGCTGTTGGTTGTGTAGTTCTGGCTGTGCACTCTTAAAAAAAATGGTTCTTCAAGGGTTCTTTAGTAGAGAAAATGGTTCCATGTAGAACCATGAACACTCAAAGAACCCTCTGCATAATTAAAGAGTTCTTCACATCATGAAAGCGTTCTTCAGATGAATAATGTGCTGTAGTTGGTTCTTTACAGAGCCTTTTTAAAAAGGGATCTATATAGCACCAAAACAGTGTTCTTCTGTTATAACGACCTTAATATCATAACAACAGAAGAACGCTTTAATGATGTGAAGAACCATTCAATCAGGCAAAGTGTTCTTTGAGTGTTCTATACAGAACTACTTTCTTTACTAAAGAACCCTTGAAGAACCATCTTTTTAAGAGTAATGAGAGTAATAGAGTGTATAGAGTGATTTAATAGTTTAGCATCACAGACTGCTTTTTCTTCATCATCATCGTAAATGAGGAGCACCAGTTAAAGCAGATCATTTTAAAGAGCAGCAGAGAGATCAGATCAGGATCGGCTGATATTTCAGTCTCGGTATCAGAAATCAATCAACCTTCATCTCGACGTTTACAGTGAAGTTCAGGAAAGTAAACAGGGACTGAAAAAAAGGTAAGATGAAGTTTATCAACTAAAACAATCAAAAAAAATTATTATAGAAATAAAAATAGCAGTTCAAATAAGAAACAGGCATAAAATAGCAATAAAATCTAAAATAAAAAACACATTAAAAATAAATAAAAGAACCAACTGAGATAATGAGCAATATGAAAAATGTGATCTAAAAAATAAAATTAGTTATTAAAACAAAACAGCAAAGGAACTGACATCAAATAAAACAGCTGCAATAAAATAGTGAGATAAAATAAAATAAACCATAATAAAATTCAATAAAGAGAAAGAAAGAGTTAAACTCAACTAAAACAGTTCCAGGCCGTCTGAAGGTGTTCAGAAATGAAAAATTTAAAATGGAGTTTTAGGCTCTGTTCACACAGCAGGTAAAAGTGGCTCAAATTTGATTTTCTCACCAATTTTTTTTTTGTTTGGCTGTTCAGATTATCTTTAAAATGTGATCTGTATGGGACAGTCTGAACACATCAGCTCCTAAACTGAGCCGCATGAGCAAAACAACAGCTTCACGGCTCATCCAGAGGTAAACAAACACGACTGCCAAAGAACGCCAGTCGCTCCCGGAGGATCAGCTTCATCTTCACCAGCATCACAGGAGCCATCATGAAGCTTCACTGACTGACAGCTGGGCTCATCACCCAGAATGTGTTCGAGCCGTAAAAAGGGCGTGGTCACTTCTTTGGTTCGTGTTCTCGAATTCTTTAAACTTTGCTTTCAGGCTTTTCTTCTTTCAGAATCTCTTCAAACATGGAGGGTTTTGGATGAGTCTCTTCTAATTTTTGTACAGAAACATCAGCCCAAATGTTCTCAGCAACGCGAAATTATGACCAATGTCAAGCTGGATTGACGTAGAGGTGCATGAATTCCGATCTGGCTTTTCAGACTGAGTAGCAATGCAGCAGATCGGACACGTATCAGATTTCAGTACCACATAAAAGCGTTTCAAATCTGAATTGAAAATGTCAGATTCAATGCGGATTTGGGCCACTTTTACCTGCTGTGTAAATGCAGCCTTAGAGACTCATAGTAAAAACTCTCGGTACCTGACAGGTGATCTGGTCACTACAGCGAATCTGATAATGAGATCACAGATGAGGTATTAGCTGCCGTATGGAACTGGACATTAAAACATTCAGTGCATAAAAATAATAAAACCTACGTCTGCAAACACACAGTGTACACACTACACTACTGAGAGCAGGTCTAACAGTAGTGTACATTAATGTAGTGTGTCAACCTCCTCCACTCAGCCTGACACTGTTTTATTTTATCTTAGTTCACTTCTGATTTGATTTTGCTAGGTTATTTTTTATATTTTACTATTAAATTTACTGTCATGGTTATTATGACTTTTTTAGCATCTGATGTCAATCCCTGATGTCTGTAGTGGCTACACTGTAAGTGAGGGTCTCCCTCAATGTACCCCGAGTTTAAATAAAGGTTGGTAAATCCGACCACGTAAAAATCAGCCCCCTTAACCCCCCTTAAGCCCCCTAATGTAGTCAAACGGTTAAGGCATGTTTAGTATCTGAAGCCTGTCTCTAGTTTATAGGTGAGTTATTAACGTAAATCCCTGAACGGTTTTTTTAAAACTTCGTTACATTAAAAACAAGACACAAACATGTCCAGGCCGGCCGACTACACTCGGGCTAAGAGGACAATTATTTACATTAATTAGATTTTTGGTTAAATAATTCGAGCAGATTTATAAGCCTGAAGACTGAACAGCGAACCGCGATTATAAAACAACGCCCGAGCCGATCAGCTGATCAGAATCTGTTCGATCAGAATGTATTTAATGAAGAGTTAAATGACAGTTTGGGTCACAGGACAGTCTGATTATCGCTCAGCAGATCTGAGTAAAAGAGCTACAGTTAGATGCGAGTTGATGTTCTAAGAGGAGGATCAGTGAAAGTCCAGAGTCGAGCTGTGAACACAGCAGGGCGCTAGATGAGCTGAGCCGAGCCGAGCCGAGCCTAGCCTAGCCTAGCCTAGCCGAGCCGAGCCGAGCCTATCCGGTAACACAGATGTGTAGCTTAGCTCTCGGTTACCTCTTTGCTGACCGCCGGCTGCAGCTTCCCTTTAATCTGAGTCCAGTTGATCTGCTGCAGGTTGCTGAGCTGCCCAACGACCAGAACAGGCCGGTTCGGCGGCTCCGAGTCTCCGGCATCAGCCTTAAACTCCAGAACCACGTTCGCCATGTTCCACTGTTCCGCTAACAGCTCCGGCTCCTGTTCTCCAGCTGCACTCACATCTCGCGAGAACATACATACATACATAGTCTCGCGAGAAGCTTTAGGCGCCGAGAGCTCCACTTCTGTCCTAAAACAAAGTTTATGTTTAAGACATATCTGCCTAAAAGATAATATGTACACAGATTATAAAGATAAACCCGCTTACTAAATAATATAACCTACAAGTATATTATATAGATCAACCGACCTAATAAATGATAAAGAGAAATTTACTGAGTCAGAACTGTTCACAGTGGTGGTGATAGGAACCAGACGTCCACCTCCAAAAGCTCCCTCACAGAAAGTTCCTACATGAAATGGTTATGAATTCACTGCCTGATGACTGAGACGCTGTTTTATGATAGTTTTGAGAACTTAAACTCCGTTCATGGTGGAGGGATACATGCAGGGCGCTGTGAGGCAAAATAGTCCCCAAAGAAAACTTATTATTTCAGAATTTCCACTATTTTCCATCATCAACATTCCATATAAACTCAGAAGACTCGTGTAGGTTCACTGGTGGTTCTGGATAGTAAATAAAATGTCTATATTTGTGCTGTAGTCATGGCGACCCCTGGATCCCATCACCACCACTGTAAACACATCTGAACCATTTCACACCAAACCACTCTGAATCTCTCTGACCCTAACCCTCACACACTATGGAGGAAATTCTCTTTTAATAACAGAATATATGTATGTGAGTAGTAAAGAACAGTGTTTATCAATGTAAATAAGGGTGCTCATTCCAGAGAAACTAGATGAATTAATTTTTTTTAACAGGCTGCAGGATCATATTTACATTAGTTCATTTTGCACTGGTAAAACTGACCATTTTAAATCAAACATTTTTTCCACCTTATTTAAATGTTAACTCATGTTCCTGGTCATGTTAATCATAATGTTTAAAAGATTAAATTCTTCTTTCTCCATGATCTTAAACATTAAACAAATACCTGATGTAGATCAGATACCACTAAACAATATGTAGGCTTTATGTTTAATTTTCTTAAAACTGTCCAACATCCAGTTCTGGAATAGATTAAATGTCAGATTAAACCGTTTTGTAGTTACAGCAGTTTCAGTCACACATCAGCATCAAAAACCAACAAACACTGAGTGATGAATTGAGCTGAAGTGTCAACAGTGAGAAACAAACACAGACATTTTAGCCCCAAACATGATTTTTAATAACTGCTCTGCTTAAAATGGACACAGCTGTGTTTGTAGTGGATTATAATGAAATGTCAATATTTGTCACTCTGAATGTCATACAGAACAGCTGCACAGATTCGCCCTCCGGATCAGAAAATACCTTTTAAAGAGAAAATAGTTCGGTTTGGATATTATCAGTAAATAATAACTGCATATAATTCAGCTTCTCCCCACAATCACACTCTCGACACCTTTGTCTTCTCAGCTATCACAGTTTTACTCATTCTCGCATTTAAAATAAATAATAATAATAGTTCATATTGTCCAGGAGACAGTAGTACAGTCACATGACCAGGCCAAGTCTGAGTGGGGGTCAGGGGTCAAGGTTCAGCTCAGAGAGAAAGTTCAGCTTGATGAAGGTCAGCAAATCATCAATCAGACAAATGAATGGGAGGAGGTCATGAAGAAACAGGGAGTGATAAAGAAATTTGGGGGATAAAGAAATGGGGGGGATAAAACAGACACAGACTGAAACATGAAGCTGGATTATAAAGTGCTACACGGAGCTCAGCAGTTCAGCAGTTCAACAGTTCAGGGTGATTAAAGGTTCCGCTGAAACGTTCCGCTGGTTTAGAGCGTCTCACTCTCAGATTTTTCAAAGGAAACAAAAGAAGGAAAAACGAGAGGAAACTGATGAGTGAGAGGATCATGTGACCACTTTAACCTCCATTGATGAGGTTCTCTTTTCTCTGCAGTGTCCACATCTGTCTGTGTGTCTGTCTAATACTGGAGCACACACAGAGCAGAAAGTCCAAAAATTACAACACAAAAAACACAAAAAAGCCCATCAAACACAGACGGTTACACACAGAACCATCGACTGCACTCAGACACAAACCCGGCACTGGGACGGCTGTTGCTGTTGTTGTTGCTGTTGTTGTTGCTGTTGCTGTTGCTGTTGCTGTTGTTGTTGCTGTTGCTGTTGCTGTTGCTGTTGTTGTTGCTGTTGTTAATAACAGCTGAAGTTGAGGACAAACAGTGGAATCTTTCTGATAAGATCATTTTTGGGAACAAAAGGAGACAAAACAGAGCTCCAACGTCTGAAATACGTCCTTTTCCTTCAAGAGCTGATTTAGTAACACTGGACTGTAACAGTGATGAAGATGATGATGAAGATTCTCACTGAGAGCTGAAGAAGACAAGACTGAAAACATCACTCAGGCAGAATGAAGTGGATTCTGATAGACAGTCACTCTCAGACAGACTCTGCACATGGAGGCCACAGGGGACGCTGTTTCTGTGTTTATTTCTGCTGAGGTCAGAACAGATGGCTCACACGAAGGACCTTTTTAAGACTGGGCCCCCCACCCCCAACCCACACGTGCACACACACACACACACACACATACGTACACACACACACGGAATGTGTCCCTAAAACTTTGTTGCGAACAGAATAATTATTAGAATGACGACGATGACGAACAGGATTAAAATGATGAGCATCTTCCGGTTCTTCTTCTGATACTGTTCAGCCTAAAGAGGAACAGAAACACCCGTTATCGTCTGTGAAGCTCTGAGTTTTAACTGTTCAGCTCATAAACAGTAAAAGATCCACTGAAGCTGCTGCTTTAACGGTTAAACACACTGTATCTTCATTAAAGCTTTATCAGCTCCTCACCTTCTGCAGCTGCTTCAGTCCGTCCTCTGTCCTGACGCAGGCCTGCTCCACGTTAAAGTCGATTCTGTCCAGGACAGTTCCCTGTTCAGAGTTCACAAAGTTTCACCAACATACAAACATCAGTAGATTCACTGAAGAACTGATCTGATCTGATCTGTACAGTCTGAGACACACGACCTGCCCTCTCTCCTCTCTCTCTCTCTCTGTCCCTCTCTGTCTATCAGTTATAGTCTGAGATGCAGGACATGTCCACTCTTTCTCTCTCTCTCTCTCTCTCGATCACTCACCTGCTCTACCACCATCCCGGCGAGGTCTCTAAAAATCTCGTTGAGGTCAGAGATGGACTGGACGATCTGTCTGATTTCTCTCTCTCGCTCCTCAACCATCACCGTGTTCTGCTCGACCAGAGCGAGCTGGTCATCTGTAAACCCCTGAGAGAGAGAGAGAGAGAAAGGGAGAGAGAAAGAGAGAGATGGGAGGGTGTTGGGGGGTGTTAATTATAGTGTAAGTTGTTTTTAATCAGTTTTATTTGTTGTTTATTTGTTACTGATAAATGTGACTGGTTATCTTCGCTCACCCGATCATACAGAGCTACATCTTCATCCTCCTCCATCAGAGGACCAGAGTCAAAAAAGTGTCGGGACCTTTCTTCTCGATTCTTCATTCCTGAGGATGATGAACAGGTTGTGGATGATTTAAAAGACTTTTTAAAAAACACACTTAACATTGTTACTGTATTTATAAACGTGAATACTTTTTAGCAAAATGCCTACAGATAAACAAAATTCAGCCAAAAATCAGTTTTGTACTTCAAACACACAAACACAGTCAGCAGCTACGAGGAGATTGATCTCCACCATCGTCCCAAATCAGACATTTTAAGTTTAATATCAGCAAATTTACAGACGCTGATGCAGTGATCAAAGGGAGAACTAATCAATACTAAAGCAGCACCGTGGTGTGGGTGGGGGTGGGGGTGTGGGTGTGCTCACGTTTGAGATAGCTGGACTGCGTGTGTCTGAAGCTGGTGGAGAGCTCCTGAAGACTCTGAGCGAGAGATGAGACCACGTTCCTGAGGAGACGCTCCTCCTGCTCAGTGCAGTGACCACAGCGAGACTGCAGCCCCGTCACTGCCCGCTGACACCTGTGGAACATCTGCACACACAGCACGCAGGACAGCTGTGACTCATAGTAACGGATCAGTACATTTACAGATTTATGGCTATAAAGAAGACAGTAATACATGTGGGATGTAATGATATCAGAACACAGAACTGCTGTCTTCTTTACAAGACTGTGGTAAATCTGTTTTTATCTCTGGACCAATCCCGTCACTGGGAAGAGGTTCAGGACGTTTTAAGCCGCATTTTAAACCTTCACACCTGGCTCCAAAACCTGCCTCTGCAAAGACTTGACTTTTATTGACAATTTTAACCTTTTCTGGAGCCGCCCTTCTTTTTACAGAGTTGATGGGATTCATCCCAATAAGCTGGGTTCACAGATTTTAGGCCATAATATATTTTACTCTGTTTTTAACTCCAGATGACTATTACATACCTCAGCTCTTCATCAAAAAGAAATAAATCTGATTTTTATTGATCCAACTCCAATTAATTTACACTCACGAGAAAACCCTGCAGTAAATGCTGTAACAGATCTTGAGAGTTTTAAAAACAGAAAAGGTTTAGGCATAATTCATCTTAACGCAAAAAGCCGACTTCAGAAAGATAAGATGGATCAACTTAAAGTCCTGATTGCACAATCTGATCCAGATATTTTAATACTAACAGAGACCAGGCTTAGACAATCTGTAAGTGATGAAGACGCAGCTTTAAATGATTTTAACCTTTTTAGAATAGACAGAGAATCAAGAGGAGGCGGAGTTGCTACTTATGTAAGAGTAACTATACAAGCCACCTTATTACCTGCAGCCTCCAAAGAAAAATACTTTGAGTTCATAGCTCTGAAAGTGTCCCTTTCATTTCAGCTCTTTTATTTTAGCTGGGATATACAGGCCTCCCTCTGCTTCGTCTTCTGCTCTTGATGAAATAGCCAATCACAATATACCGCCTCTGAAATGCTGGTCCTCTGGGATTTTAATCTTAACTGGCTTTCTAATGCATCCGATTACTTAAAGGAAATATGTGGAAATCTTACCCTCACACAATTAGTCATGGAATCAACACCCAAATCTGAAGGATCCCACCAAATCTACCCTGCTAGACTAAATTCTGTCCAATAAAATGGACAGAATTACTACCTCAGCAGTCTATGACCTTGGCATTAGTGACCACTGTCCCACTGGATGCATTAGAAACAGTTACAAGAACAAAACAGGCTCTTGGATGGAGGTTAGAAGAAATTTTAAACAATGTAATGAACAAGCTTTTCTATCTGACTTAGTAATGAGTGAAATCCACCTTACACTAGAAATTCCAGATGTTGACTTGACACTAAACCACTTTAGCAAATAATTTCTAATGGTGGTAAACAAACATGCCCCCCACAAAAAGCAAAGAATAAGAGACAGATCAAGTCCCTGGTTCACTACTGAAGTTTCCTCATCGTCTAAAGCCAGAAATAAAGCTTGGTCCACTGCCACATGCACAGGAGAGAGAGGCCACTGGCTTATGTTCAGACAACTGAGAAACAGATGTACCTGTGCAGTTAGAAAGGCCAAATCAGATCATTATCTCAGCCTGATTACCAGCTCTACAAACACTCAGAACTTTTGGAAAACTCTAAAATTCCTCTACCCTTCCAACCAGTGTTATAGTTGATGATCAGCTGATATCTGATCAGAAGGAAATCTGTAGAGCTTTTAACACACATATTGCTGCAGCTGGGCACATTTTTGAAAATAATGACTCGAATCTGCTGTCAGGTAAAACTGACAACAACTCTACTGCTTCCCAGAGCCATGGTCTCTTCACACTCCAGCCCTTCTCTCCAATCATAGTAGCTAAACCTCTTACTACTATTAATCCACGAAAAACTACTTGTGAAGATGGGCTGGACCCTAACTTCCTGCCTCTGGCAGCCCCAGTTATTTTAGAATACATAACATAAATATTTAATCTCTCTCTTTTTTCATGCAGAATTCCCAGGATCTGGAAAACAGCTTATGTAACTCCACTGCATAAAGGAGGTGAGGTGGCAGATGTAAATAACTACAGACCAATCTCGAAATTGTCCTGTTTAGCTAAAATCTTAGAACGTCTAGTAAATAGTCAACTTAAATAATTTCTACACGAAAATTCTGTCCTGTTTAATTATCAGTCTGGCTTTAGAGAAAGACACAGCACCATCTCTGCTACCACACTGGTTTTAAATGATCTCTGTGCTGCCATTTTCATTGATTTATCAAAGGCTTTTGATACAGTTAATCACACTCTTCTTTTAAAGAGCTTACAAAAGATTGGCTTTGACACAAACGCACTAAAATGGACCCAAAATTACCTTTCAGACAGACAACAATGTGTAGCACTGAGCAATTACAAATCAGATTTTTTGACCTTATCCAAAGGAGTACCACAAGGTTCAATTTTGGGTCCAGTTTTATTCAATATATATGTCAATGAACTTGCTGCCTCTGCCTCAGACTGCAAAGTACACCTGTATGCAGATGACATGGTTTTATACTATTCAGCTGACTCTGTTTATGCTGCAATAAGAAAACTACAATGCTCATTTAATACTCTGCAGGCTGCTTTGCGTAAACACAAACTGGTTTTAAATGCTAAGAAAATGAAGTTCATGCTGTTTTCCAGATCTACTAATACTGATTGTAATACTGTAAATATCACTACCCTGATGGGGGTATGTAAATGTAGGCAAAAGCTCAGTTACCTATATAGAAATCGTGGACTATGGTGATGTAATTTACAAACACACGGCCAGTTCCCGCAAACTGCTGGACAGTCTATCACTCTGCACTGAGGTTCATCACTTGAGACCCTCATTACTAGAGACCCTTATAACACTCATCACTGTAGACTGTATGAAAAAGTTGGATGGCCCTCACTAGCAGCGCAGCGGGAAACACATTTGTGTTTTATTTTTATTCATAATAATACTCTCCGGCCGTATGCCAGAATATATAACTTCAATGATGTCTGTAAATAAGGGTATTTATCAGACTCGCTCCAGTGGCTGGATCACATGCCAGGTACTGAGGATTTTTACTGAACTGGGAAAAATCTGATTTTAGTTACAGCACCACCGAGCTGGACCCTCACTACAGGAAACACTAAAGCTCAGCTCACTGGGTCACTCAGTCATTTTACACTCTTACTCTCTAAACATCTCCACTCTGCCTCACACTGTTTTACCTGATTCTGACTATTGTTGTCTTATTTTCACATTTGATTATTTATTTGTTTGTTTATTATTATTTACATTCTTATTTTAATGATGATTATTATTATTTTAGTAATTTTAATACATTTTGTGTTTAATTTTTGATTTTATTCTCCTTTATTTTGATTTGATTGGTGTGTGTGTGTGTGGGTGCGCGTGCGTAGAGGTTAGGGTGTGTGTGTGTAACCTGTGTGATCTCCTGTGTAGTGATCTCGATGGCGTGCTCCTCCTCGCTGCTGTCGTCCAGTGTGGGCCGGTTCATGTGTTTGTCATGGAGGCCGGCGAGCTCCTTCATCTTCTGCCGTATGCGCGTGATCTCGTACTGAATCTGAGGAGAAAACGCTCACTGTTCATCTGAGATCATCACCACCACACTGAGGAGAACCAACCGAGGAACCTCCTGCACTGTAGACTGTCTAGGGTTAGGGTTATGGTTAGACTGTGACCGTGATGGAGAACCTTCTCCCTGAACACAGGAACTAATCTGCTGATCCTGCAGAACCTCAGCTCAGTAAAGCTCAGTCATCAAGAACGTAGAAACAAGAACAAGAACACAAAGACACACAGACTTCATGCAGAACCTCAGAAGAGGAGCAGAAAAACTCTCACACTGCTGTGCTCTTATTAACAATTACATAACCAATCTTTTATTTTGATGATTTCTTGTTTACATGTTCTATATTTATTTTACCTCGTCAACACCTTCGACCCATTTGGGCGGGAGCCGCTTGGTGACGCCGATCGCAGCTTCTGGATCCAAACTGATTCCAGAAACCAGAGCCATCCGATCATCTGCCAACTGAGAGAGAGAGCCAGAGAGCGAGAGAGAGAGAGAGCATGAATAAATGAATGGATAAATATTGAGAGTGAAGTTTTTATCAGTAAAAATGTGGTGAATTTGGAACATTAGAACATTAGAACATTAGTGTGTAAACTGTGATCTGGTAAAGTTCTGTGGAGGTGGTTCTCCCTTGTGATGTAGAATGATTGGGTGGTACCTCATCGTACTCCTAATGTGATTGGCAGAGCCCAGCGCAGTCCCATCCAATCAGGAGAGAGAGAGAGAGAGAGAGGAGGAGCCCAGAGCAGATCAGCGTTAAAATAAACACTCTGTTCAGGTTTGGACAAAATAATTTTTCATAAAAACAAAATAAATAATAAAATAATAATACATCAGGCTGTAGATTGTTCTGCTGTGTGAATCAGATACTGTAGTTTTACAGCAGAACAGTAAGAACCTTTTGTCCATTCCTGACCAAAAGAGTAGTATTATGGGATGGCACCTCGTCACAACCGTAACAAAACCCCACAGAACGTAAACAGTAACTTTACCAAGAACCAAAATGTGTTCTGAACCTTAACCGTTACCAGGTTATTCCTTTAGGAAACTCAATCATTTCTGTTCACAATTAAACGCTCAGCAGATTTAAATGAACAATCAGACGGTTTTGATATGGTGGTGACGATGTGGAATCAGATCAAAATCCAAATCCAGAATAATGTTTAAAAGTGAGATCAGAGGAACAAACACTGAATGAGTTTTCTATAAATCACAGATTTAACATCTATTACATTAATCACTTCACAGGGGAGAGACGGTCATTAAAGCTTTTCATTTCATAATCAGCCGACATGCTTTAAACTCCAGGTTAAACAGAACTGAAATCTGAAGAACATGCAGAGAACATGCAGAGTGGAATGTCAGTACACATGCAGGATAAGCAAAGGAGCAGCTGCACCACCGTCACAGCGGAGAACCGGCGCACTGTGATCAGGAACCTCCCCAAAACACAGCAGGAACGTTCTAACCCTAACCCTCAGACTTAAACCCAAAGAGGTCTGAACAAAGTCACTCAGAGAAACTGAACTAATCCGGACTTTTACTGTCGGTGTGATCAGACAAATCAGACGGTGATTAATAACTAAATATTTAATTCTGCTGTAAATCAGCTTGGAGCTGTATATCAGCCTCTCTCTTAGAACACGCTCAAAGACCCGAACAAGGAAATATTTCATACTGTAATTAATCAGTGAACTCAAATATTTCTTTTATGATTGTTCTAGATACATGCAGCTGCCAGGAAGAACGTAAGGAGCCGAAATTGCAGTGGAGCTTCAGACTGCAGAACAGGAAAACATCTGCAGAACACCTCAGAGACAAGATAAGCCAGTGCAGCCCATCTCACATAGCTGGAAAACCACAGAACCCACCACCACAGAACCCACCACCACAGAACCCACCACAGTACAACTCCATTTCAGAGCTTTGAAGTTTATACATATAATAATATATATGATATGAATTTTGTCATTTTTCTGCTGTAATGTTTTCTATTTAGTGATTTTGCTGATTTATTTTTTGCTTCTAAAATTTTTCTTTTGAACTTTTGGCACTTTTTAACTGGGGGCGGAGCTTAGAACGGGTCATTCACCCGTGCTCTCTATTGGTCAATTGGTCATTCTGGACCGCCTGGTCTTCTGGACACTTAATATCAGATTAAAAGAAAACAAGCAGCGTTAATTAATGCTGATTTAACTCATTATTGCTGTTTGCAGTGTATTTTGGACACTTTTTTATTTTATTGTACTATTTTATTGTATTTAGTAGATTTTATTATTTTATTTGAAACTTTTGGCACAAAATTAACTCCACAGTTTAGAGAAGCTTTTAACATTGATAATAAATCTGTAAAATTATGATAAACATCGACACAAAGAACGCAGAGGCATCAACGCCACTTTGCTCCATCATTAAATTCAGCATTAATTAACTTAATTAATTAACAAACTCATTAACGAGCTCTTCCTGAACTAACGAACTCATTAACGAGCTGTTTCTGAACTAACGAACTCATTAACAAGCTCTTCCTGAGCTGAACTGGGTTTGTTAGAGCAGGAAAACACAACATACAGAGCGCTGCTACTGCATTACAAGAACTGAGAACCACTGATCTAGATACAGTATCTGTCAGTGAGATCTGAGTAGAAGAACCGGGAGACAAAACAAAACCAAACCCTTTCAGGAACGTCAAAGCATTCCGGCACTCCGACAAGGTGTAGGTCAAATTAATTCTAGCAGAGAAACCAGGAGCAGCCAGTTTTACACAGAACTACAGCTTCCTCACACACACACACACACAGACACACACACACGCACACACCCACCTCACACCGACACACACACCTCACAAACACAGACACACCTCACAAACACAGACACACCTCACAAACACAGACAGACACACTCATTTACTCACACACACAGATACACAGACACACGCACACACAGAGACAGACACACACATACATACACCTCACACACACACACACACACACACACACACTCACACACACACACTCACACACACACACTCACACACACACAGATACACAGACACACACACATTCGCAAACAGTGAAGAAATGTGTGAGATGTAGCTTCTCCTATAAATCTATCTGACTGAGAAGATCCAGCTCAACTCCACCCCGAAGATCTCCGCACAGTTAACTTCCAACGTGATCTGACCAACCAAGGCCTTCAGGAGCACCTGGACCTAAGATCCACTCCAGGAGTATCAGTCTCCAGGACGGAGAGCCGAGCGCTGCGGACGTGGGATAAACATCACTCACACAGCTGAACTGATACTGATGGCCTCATATTCTGAGGAGACTCCAGTTCAGACAGACGCAGCTCAGACTCTGAAAGATGGATATTCAACAAAACCATCTACAACAACACGAGGTGGATCTCTTTGTGGGACGCAGTTCTCATTTCCAGAAACTGCTCCATAAAGTTATACTTCTGTAGTTACATGTACAAAAGTGAAATCTGAATGAAATTGTACCATCAAATTAGTATTAAAAAATGGGCCAAGTCCAAAACATAATGGTTCTTACTGATGGTTCCTGGGTTTTTACTGATGGAGCATCACTTCATTAACAGCTACTAGCGCTGCTCTGTAGGCGACCCTGCCAGTCTGCAGTGACAGCAGAGGAGGGTAAAGTTCAGCTCCTCACTGCTGGGCTTTAGTTACATTTAGGGCATCATACGCCTTCAAAGAGGGGGGCATTTATTTATTATCACCCACCCCTAATTCTTCAGTTATATGAAGCTGAACTCAGATATTCTCCAGGTTCTCTTTTGAATTTTCTTGTTCCACCATTTACGGTTTCACCATAAAGTGTTACTGATGCTTTAATGACGGTGGCTGACTGTCTCACATTCACTATACGAGTCTCAAAGTCTTAACAGATTATAACACACTGGGCGCCTGGTTTCTAACCTAACCCAGGTTTTTTTGGGTGACTGAATTATTGGGGATCCACACTAAACGACTTGTCAACTGTTGCTGAACCAAACGGACCTCAGTGAACTCGGTGAACTCTCTAAATTTGGGCGAACTCTCGCGTTTTCCTGTTACTAGGAGACGCAAATAAACAAACTGCTGCTGCTGCTGTTTTCTCTGCTGTTTGCACTGAAACAGTAAAGAAGCAGCAGGTAAACATGTTTAACTGAGGATCACTGATTAAAGGGTCCGATTGATCCAAAATTCTGAAGAATAGAGCCAGCTCAGCGTAACCTGGCTTAACACACGCGTCAGCCTCGAGTCCTCGCGGACCAAAACACTGCAGACTTCAGCTCACTGCCTCCTTAAACACTCCTGATTCTGCTCATCAGCTAATTTGCAAGACATTCATAAATTGAGGATAAACGCTGATTTCCACAGCACTTTGACCCAGAAGGTCCCCAGTTTGACAAGCCTGCACTAACATAACTGGGGTGGCTGTGTTTCTGTCTGGGTGGCACTGCTGTGGGGGTTCCAGGTGTTTCCATGATTGGAAAACTCTTCTGTTGATGTCCAGATGTGTGTCTGCATTAAGGCCTATTTACGGGCCAGGCAACGAGCGTCACTCAACAAAAAATGACATAATACACACAAAATGTGTGTCTGCTGGGCGTCACAGACCTCGTCAGTACATCAAAAAATTTGAAAGGGCGCAGATGTTGTTGCTCTCTGATTGGACAGAAACTCAAACTTTAAATCCTGGATTGTTGCCGTGGTGACAGTGTGCGGCTGTGTTTATGGTCTTGCTGCTCGGCTACTTTCGGAAACAGAACGGGTCGCCAGCTATTCAGAACCAGGATCGGTATACATTCAAACCTTTTTCCGCGACTGTGATGACTCCATTGGCTGCCTGTTAAATTCCGTATTAATTACAAAGTTCTTTTATTGACGTATAAAGCCCTACATGGGCTCGTTCCTGAGTACCTACAAGACCTTATTTCCCATTATGAGCCACCACGATTACTCAGATCACAAAGTGCTGGCTTTTTAATAGTTCCCAAAATTCAGAAGGTTTCAGCTGGGGGAAGAGCCTTTTCTTATAAATGATCTTCCAGAAAATGTTCGGGACTCAGACTCAGTCGCAGTCTTCAAATCTAGGCTGAAAACTCACTTGTTCAGTTTAGCTTTTGGTAGTTAATGTTCCCCCTTACTGTGATGGACTAGCGACCTGTCCAGGGTGTATCCTGCCTTCCGCCCAATGACAGCTGGGATAGGCTCCAGCACCCCACTGCGACCCAGTAGGATAAGCGGTTTAGATGATGTATGTATGTATGTATGTATGTTCCCCCTTGGATAAAGGCAGCAGATCCAGGGGTCCATGGACACAGGGAATTATAGTAAACTGAGACGCTGGTGCTGTCGTCCCGCCGCTCGCACGCCATCACTCAGGTTTGTGGATGGTGGAGCGGAGGGATGCCAGATTGTCTCAGGGTGTTCCCGTGTCTGTGTGTCCTTTTGGTTCTCTCCTTTTAGTTAAGGTGTTATAGTCAGATTTGCCGGAGTCGTTAGCCACACTCTGGAAATGTTCACATTCTCTGTTTTACATACACTCAAACAGAACAAAACTAATTCCATCTCCCTACCTTTTTCCAAGTAAACGACTGCCCACCTGCCGGACGGACACTGATGGATGATTGTCTGCGGAGCTCTCCTGCTATCTGCTTCAGACCAGTTGCCCACGCCCCAGTCGCCGCCACTTGCCCAGCTACCGCCACTTGACTTGGACTAGCTGCCCACTCCCACTCTACACTGAAGTTTTCATGGACTCCTAACTACTACAACTACTGCTACTACTATTAATATTAGTAGTATGATAATTTTGTAGGTAGTTTGACCAGAGGAGGATGGGTCCCCCCATGTGAGCCTTGGTTCCTCCCAAGGTTTCTTCCTCAGCTCTGAGGGAGTTTTTCCTGGCTTGCCCACTTGGAGGATTTACATTTCATGTTAAAACTTTGTCCTTAATGGATTTCTGTGAAGCTGCTTTGTGACAACATCAGTTGTAAAAAGTGCTATACAAATAAATTTGACTTGACTTTAAAAAGTTGGCTGAGTAGAAAACTCACCCGAGACAGTGCGCTTTTGAGAAAACTGCTAATCTGGCAACCCTGCATGACTGAGAAGTTGTGAGTGAAACACATGCGTGTGGAAAATAAGCAGTGTTTTGGTTGCCGTAGCAACGCTGCGGCTTAAAGTCCTGCTGTTAATGCAGTTTGACTGGAGCAGCTGTTTTCTGTTCTGCGTGTTTCTCTGTTTCTGTGATACGAGTTTTCATAGAAACTGCAGATGATGCTCTATTCCGATGTTTTCTCGCTGGTGCTGGACTATGAAAGCCTGCAGCGCTGACCCGTCTGTCCACTCGACTGGACTATAAACTGGCCTTTAATGTTCTACAGGAAACTCAGCGCTTTAGATTTTCTGGATCATTCATTTTGACCTTATTGGACTCTTCAGTAAACAGAGGCGGTTGTGTTTCTATGGCAGCCGCTGAGTGACATGTGTTCAGCTGTGACGTTGCTGCACTGATACATTCCATCCGTTGCGTCACTGTGACCCAACAGGTCCTGATCTGCGCATTAAAGGAGAAGCTGGGAGCAAATCTTTCACAAAAAAATCTTTTCAAACATCAGCCCAATCCTAACTTTACACTCTCTGATCTTCTATGACGTTGTATTGATCATGTAGCTGGTGTCGCTCGCGGTGCTGTTACTAATGAACATAATCGATGACGGAGGGTCTGCAGCTCCTCCTCGGCTTTCAGTTACACAGCAACTCAAAATCAGGCAGCGTTTGTTGAAGCACCACTAGCTTTCAACAAACTCAGACTTTTACAGGACAGACAGTCAGACAGACGGACAGACAGCTGTAACTCTTAGACACGCAGCTGAAGCTGGCCTGTCCGAATTCCTCCGTTCCACCTTAAATGGTGCAGTAGTTACACTAAAGTGCAGAATGGCGTCTAAGTACTGAACCGTTTAAGGTGGAACGGGAAATTCGAAGAGGCCAGATTCAACCTCGTCTCATACACACACACACACACACACAGAGCAAAGCAGATGTATTCACACAGAAACGTGAACGTTAGACTCACCGCAGCACTGCTACGTGTGTTCAGAGTGCGGCGGGGCTCTTTTGTACTCACTTGCTCTGCCAAAATCTGCCGGTTTTGGATCGCATTGTTCCGCATTAATAAGAAGGCGTCGGTCAGGCGCCTAGTTGCCATGGCTACTGCCTTTACCGGAGAGCCGGAGAGCCGGTCAGCGCGATCTAACAGAGCTTTTCTAACGCCAGATCGTCCCGGATCACCGGCTAACAGACGGCAGCGCCGCAGAGGGAGCAGACAGGCTCGATAACCGATCACCGATCAGCTCCGGTTCGGACTGACCGGCCGCTCCCTCTCCGACTGTCCGCGCCGCAGCGACTCTGAACGCGGCGAAAAAACACACATTAGACGGTAAACCGAGCCGCTTCACCGCGGAGCAGTCCGGCCTCCACCGACACTAAACATAAATACGAGCTCTCAGAGTCACTTCCGCCTAAGACGGAGATGCTCAGTGTGAAGGAGAGAGAGCACAAACATGAGAAAATAAAATACAATAAAAAAGCGTTTCGACTTAATAATCAGTAATAAGCCTTACAATCAACGATGTCTTATTTCATTTGTACCAATTTTACAACACTATTAAAATGGAGCTGTTACAATATCGTTATTTTGAGCTTTTCTCGAGTTGCTCATCTCGCATCTGTTTACGCTCTTCGCGTACAGCTTCCGAGTGAACTACGGCGCCTCAGAGGAGCCAAACGCGAGAATTCAAACGGGCACCCTGAAGATTGCGCGTATGACCGCGGGGGGGCAGTGCTGCGCTGAGCTGAGATTATTTCTGATCAGAGAACCAGAGCCGGTGTATGACGAGTCTGGCCTCTTCCTATTTCCCCCGTTATATCAGAAACAGGACTGCTGATCAGCAGAGGGCGTCCGCGAGTGAGTCCTCAATGAATGGGTGTAAATGCTCCATATCAACCCATTCATTTTTGGCTCGCTCAGGAGCGCCCTCTAGTGTTTGGGAAACCCGGAAGACATTATAGAGTGGTAATTCTCCTCTCTTCAAGTTCTCTGAGAGAACACCTCACGTTATGATGTCAGTGAGCACAAACAGCCAATGACCTGCTCCGCTCGCCACCCAATCAACACTCAGTAGCAGTAATGCTAAACAATTAGCACTTAGCAGTAAACAATTAACAATTAGCAGTAATGTTAACCAATCAGCACTTAGTAGAGGAATGTTAACATCCTGCTTCCCAAAAGCCATTTGCTTAAAAAAGGGAACATACAGGTTTAAGTGATTAGAAACTATTTTAACCTTTTGTCTTAGCCATTTAGCTCCATTCTCTTCCATTCAGTAAGGACTCGCTCACGGGCGCCATCTGGTGTTTTACAGTTCTGTTTTTGCTATAACAGGAGAATCAGGAAGAAGCCAGATACGAACCAGCTCCAGTTTCTGACCACAATGGAACCTTTTCACATTTCCGGGGTTCTCACTTCCATCGGTTTCTTTTTTTTTTTTTAATGTAGATGAAATGAATCGAGTACAGCTCTTAAAACACGTGTTAAAAATAAATAAATAAATAATCGGTTTCTAACTGGACACATCAGTGTTTTCAGACAACACGTTTTGGGTTAAAAGTAACTGAAATATTTCTATACCCAGTTATGGATAAGTAACATAGGTTAGTGTGTTGTTATTTAACTCATCACTCTTTAGAGTGTAAAAATGTATAGAGGGAGAAGAGAAAAAAAGAAGAAGAAAAGGGCTGTTTCACAATAACGGAAATTTGTAAATATGCCTAATAAAGAATAGTTATAGGTCTTTATCGTCTTTAACACATTTCAGTGATTCACTCATACGTTTTAACTCATTCTTCCAGGCTGAGTTTAAATAAAAAAAATTTCTGTATAGAAAAATTCTCCAACAACATCAACACAATATTGAGAACAAATGTTTTCCAGCAAAACATCAAATGTGAATGGTACAAAAGAAGAAAAAAAACTGTCACACTTCCCTCTGGCCTGACTGAAACTACAGCCAATGGGGCCACCCAGGACTCCAATTCCCAGAACTTCTTTGCTGCAAAACCTGAACCGTTTTCTGTGTATGACCTTCATTCCAGCTGTATCCTTTTGTTCTGTGTTGGTTTTCTGGGTGTTGACTTTCTGCTCTTCATGGAGGCCTTTTTAATTTTAAGTTCAGAAGTTGGCTTATTTAACTGGGATCATGTCAAATCAAAATATATTCATTTCACAGACCTTGTTCAGCCTGTAACACATTTCAAAGATTGACCACCAAGGTCATGCCTAATCTGCAAGCTATCACCTCTATTGAATGACACCTCTATTGTCACTTCTATTCAGTTCAACTGAGGCCCACTTGATATACAAGCTCCTGACCCAGTCTTTTTCCTTAACCCTCTTTCATTCATTTTCTGCCCCTAATGTTCTGACTCTAACATTAGAACCTTTGTCCTTAACCATTAACTGTAACTCTACAGCCCTATATTTTTTTTTCCTTAACCCTAATTTCAACATGAATCCTCTCACTGTAATTATCCTTTCTGTTATCCTAACACTAACCCTGAACATACCTTTAATGACCCTAACCCTGCTGAACCTGTGACTCTAGTTCTAGTGATCCTAGCTTTACTGACCCTAAACCTTCTGACTCAAGCCCCACTGAGCCTAGCCCTACTGACAGTAGCTTTACTGACCTTTAGCCCTTGTGACCCTAGCCCTAGAAACCCTTACACTACTGATCCTAATCATAACCCATACCATACTGACCTTGGCATTAATGAGTCTAGCCTTACTGACCCTCATAGTTCTGTAACACTAAATCCACCCTAATGGTCCTAACTATACTGAACCTAGTCCCAGCTAAAGACCCTAGTCATGCAGACATTAGTCCTTGCAACCTCAGCCCTATTGACTCTAAATATCCTGACCTAATTCCTAGTGACCCCAGCCCTATTGACTCTTATCCTACAAACTTAGGCCTTGTGACACTTGCGTTCCTACTTGCTGTCACTAGCGGCAGGTTTAAGGGATGCTTGTGACAAAATCCAATTGGTCAGTTTAGATTGGCATCTGACCAAAACCCATAAGATTACGAGGAATGAGCTGGAGCAGATGCTGACTGAGGCCAAGCGGAAACGCATCATACAGAAGCTTACAGAGCTCAGGTCCCGTGCACCTGCACCGCCCATGGTAAGTGAGTTAGATCTTAGAATGCAAACCTCCGTAAGAGCCATGTCACGTGGTTCATTCTTCACATGCACCACCTGAGCAAGATTGAACAGTTCACGAATCTGAAGTTCCTGTATGACTTCCAACAGATCTGAGAGTAAGTATAGAGTTCCATGTTCTAACATTGACCAGATTTTTAAGCCATGCATGATGGCTTTAAGGCTGGCTTTCGTTACAGGTGACCTGCTGTCCTGCTCCAGCAAGGCTACACCTCAACCTCCATAAAGAACATGATGCTCAACGTGACCACGTTCATAAGGCATGTACAGCTCAAAAAGCTCCAGAGGGACAACTCGCAGAGGATCAAAGCCCACCAGCAGACAGTCAAGTAGAAGAATTCAAGTGATTATGTGCCATTTACCCATACTCTCACAGCATGTATTATAATTATGTGTCTTTTGTGCAGTCTGTCTCATTCTGCATTTTGCCTCCAGAATTGCTGAGACCCAGCAGCGATTTAGGAACCTTCATGCACATCGACTCTTGCAAAGTTTCCAAGCTGACTGGTGAGTTAATGCCCAGTAACAGAGCTTTAGGTTGACTCTTTAAAGCACCCATGGGTGACTTTCTTTTTCTCTGCCCTCAGATATGATCCAGAGAAAGCCCCACGCCAAGCTATTCAAACTGCTGCAGGGGTATCTTGCCGGTTATCTGGCCATACTGACCAAGCACCTCCTGGTAGTTTTGGCCAAGCTCAAGAAGGACAAAGTGCAGGAGGCTGAGATGGACACCCAGAACTGGGCCATGATATGTGTAAGGCCCATTTCAGGTCCAATCTCTAATTTCTCTCACAGTGTTTTTTTTGGGTTCTGGTTTGAGTGTAGAGTGAACCCCATGCCATTTCAGGTTGACCAGCACAAAACCGCCAGAGCATATGGGAACGCTTTCCTGACACTCCTCCCACAAGAAGTGGACTGGCTCAAAGGCCTCATGGAAGTGTCACCGCACTTTGGCAGGGAGCGGTGCCCCTATGTGTTCCAGTTCAATGGGAAGCAGCTCTCCAAGTTGAACACCAAACTGAGAGCTGCATGGCATCACGCCGGGATGCATGGCCAGATCAGCTTTGGCTTAATACGGACCGCAATCTCCAGCCAGGTAAGGAACCATCATCCATGAAATGTGGGTCTTTGGCTGGGCATTGTCGTTTCACACTTGCCCCTGCCCAGAGCTCCATGCTTAAGCTGTTCACTTTGTATTTGCAGGTGAGGAAACGCCTGCCTGCTGAGGAGCGAAAGCTTGTTTGTGAGGGGATGGCCATGAAGTTGCGACAGCTGATCGCTTTTACACTGCAGTACCCAACATTCAGGATGTGTTCCATGTGACTTCTGCATGAAGGCCATGGAGCAGGACAGCCTGGAGCTCAGCAACCAGAGTTCAACCAGTGAGGACGAAGACACAGACAGCTGCTCATCCATGGGTGACAGCAGTGCAGAGACCTAGGTTTAATAAAATGTTTGAAAGGAGTCATTTGTCCATTTGTCCTTTGTCCACACAGTAGCACACACTGGGAGAGCTTACACAGGTTTAGGGGAAGATGAGCCAAGTCTCCCCTTTGTGTCTTTCGCTCCTAGGTGGTACGGTTCATAACACATGCCATGTGAACCGACCCATAGGGCAGATTGAAAACTTTTTTAACCCAAGAGAGAGCATTACATTTGGGGTGAGGGGTTTTAGAGTTAGGGCTATTGCTGTACTTAGGCTTAAGATCAGGTCCAGGCCCAAGGTAGACTTATGGTTAGGCTTGGGTTAGGGTTAGGCCAGAGGTTTGGTTTAGGCCGTAGGTTCTGTTTGGGTCCTTAGGGTTAGGGCCAATGCTATGCTTAGGCTTAAGGTCATGTTTTAGACTCAAGGTGTGCCTACACTTAGGATTGGGTTAGGGCCAGGCCAGAGGTTTGGTTTAGGCCCTAAGTAATGTTTGGGACCTTACGGTTAGGGCCATGTTTTAGACTGAAGGTGGGCCTACGCTTAGGATTGGGTTAAGGCCAAGCCAGAGGTTTGGTTTAGGCCCTAGGTTATGTTTGGGGCCTTAGGGTTAGGGCCAATGCTATGCTCAAGGTAGGCTTAGGGTTGGGTTTTAGGGTTGAGGTTAGGTTTTAGGGTTTGGATAAGGTTAGGTTTAGAGTTTAGGTTAAGTTTCAGGGTTAGGTTTAGGGCTAAACCTCAAAACCTAACCTTAACTCTAACCCCTAAACCCTAAACCCTAAACCCTAAAACCTAACCTTAACCCTAAAGTCAGCCCTAAATCTAACCTTAGCCCTAAAACACAACAGCAAGTCAGAGAACGAACAGGTGTGGTAGAGTAGATTAATGAATTTTAGGAATTTTAGGACACATCATCAGTAGTGTACCCCAGAGTCATCAGGTGTTTCGGCCTTTAAACACTATACACCCTCATCTGAGGCGGCCAGCCATAGGTTGATCAAGCCCAGGCTTGTGTCCCATGCCCAAATCAGTTATTTATTTTTAAAGTATTATATTGTATAAAAGCTAATGCAGTGTTTTAGATAAATGCTGTTGTATTTTTAAGAACGCTATTTTTAGCCTTTTTTGCTTTTTACAAAGTTGGATTTTTTATTGTTAACTGTGGTGTGTGTGCTGATAGAAGACTGGGCGCTCATTTAAGATCTGTTTGCCCCAGACCACCTTCCCTGCGTGCTGTCCTAGTGGACCCAGAGAGGCTGAATACTTACCCCTTGCCCAACTGACCCTTCGTTAACACCGCTAGGTTGCCCAGGTCAGCCAGACAAGGTCTGAGAATTTGGGCCTATCCCAGTTAGTCTCCCCGAGCGACGGGTAGAAAACCAGGACCGGAAACCGTGCCCCAACCACCCGTTGCCAGGTGGCTGACTCCAAGACCCGGGAAGGTAGGTCCCGTGCAATACGTCACCTCCCAGACAGTCTTGGGCGGAGGTCCAAGCCGGCGGATAGCTTTCCTTCGAATTCCAGGCCGGTGTGGTCCAACGCTGAAATATTTCCGGAAAGATACCAAGCTTCTACCGCTTTGGATCCCCTATTTGGGGTTGTACACCAATGGCGGACTGGTCCCTCCACCGTTTAGGTGCAGGGATTCGTCAAGCTTCTACCAGAGGCGCTCACCCCATCTATCAGCATTGTGGTTTTCTGGGGGATTTGGATCTTGGCTGTGGTAAAATCCATCGCGGTGAACTCTTGTATTTTTATGTTGTAGAATTGTTCTTCAGAGTACCAGCTTTTATTAGCAAAAAACCCCGTGTCCGTAAATGGCATCGTTTTGGAGTTATTAGCATTTGAAGATTTGGTTTTGTGACCATTTGCATATTGGGAAGACTCCCAGCATTCCTTGAGAATCTACCATCATCTAGACTTTTGTTCATTTTGGTGTGGTTCCTGGTTTTGTTGGCTTATTTGATATAATGGCTCCCTATGACAGGGAGTCACTCGCACCATTCTCCCCCAAGGGACGAATAGTGGGCTCCAAATTTGGGCTTGTAGTCCCAAGTTATAGTTTGGAGTCCACCCCTGGTTAAGGTGGGGGGCCCCGTTGTTTGGCCCCCAACCACAGATTGGGTGGGGGGGGGAGAGAGTTAGGGTAGAGGTTTGGTTTAGGCCCTAGGTTATCTTTGGGGGTTTTAGAGTTAGGGCTAGTGCTGTACTTAGGCTTAAGATCAGGTTCAGGCCCAAGGTAGACTTATGGTTAGGCTTGGGTTAGGGTTAGGCCAGAGGTTTGGTTTAGGCCCTAGGTTCTGTTTGGGGCCTTAGGGTTAGGGCCAATGCTATGCTTAGGCTTAAGGCCATAAGGTTAGGTTTAGGGCTAAGTATAGGGTTTAGGGTTAGGTTTAGGGCTAAGGCTAGGGTTAGGTATTAGGGTTTAGGGTTAGGTTTAGGGCTAAGGTTAGGGTTAAGGTTAGGTATTAGGGTTAGGTTTAGGGCTAGGATTAGGGTTAAGGTTAGGTTTAGGGCTAAGGTTAGGGTTAGGTTTTAGGGTTAAGGTTAGGTTTAGGGCTAAGGTTAGGTTTAGGGTTAAGGTTAGGTTTAGGGTTCAAGGTTAGGTTTAGGGCTAAGGTTAGGCTTGGGTTAGGGTTAGGCCAGAGGTTTGGTTTAGGCCCTAGGTTCTGTTTGGGGCCTTAGGGTTAGGGCTCTAGTTAGGTTAGGCTAAGGTTAGGGTTAGGGTTAGGTTAGGTTTAGGGTTAAGGTTAGGGTTAGGTTTTAGGGTTTAGGGTTTAGGTTTAGGTTTAGGGCTAAGGTTAGGGTTAGGTTTAGGGCTAAGGTTAGGTTTAGTGTTAGGTTAGGGTTAAGGTTAGGTATTAGGGTTTAGGGTTAGGTTTAGGGCTAAGATTAGGGTTAGGTTAGGTTTAGGGTTAGGTTAGGGTAGGGTTAGGGTTAGGGTTAGGTTAGGGTTAGGTTAGGGTTTAGGGTTAGGTTTAGGGTTAGGTTAGGGTTAGGGTTAGGGTTAGGGTTAGGGTTAGGGTTAGGTTAGGGGAACATACAATGACTTCCCCCATCAACTGTCATCAGACAATTGTGGTTGGATAGGAAGATCAAGGGTAATGCACGGGCCGCCGCTTGTTAAGCAATGCCATCGGGCCTTCCAGTCCCTCTGTCCAGGAGTAAATTTCCTTTTATTTATTAATTTATTGGAAAATTGTTGCAAGTTGACATAGTTGCATTAGGTTTGTATTTATGTTTGATTCTTCCAACTGGATCGCAAGGCAAAGAACAAAGAGGTGAAGAGAGGGATGCGCCACTAGACTGAGCAGGGCACCCTCAAGACCTGGCTTGGCCTATGTTTTTCACCTATTCATTCTCCTTCCCACGACCGCAAGTCAGAGAACGAACAGGTGTGGTAGAGTAGATTAATGAATTTTAGGAATTTTAGGACACATCATCAGTAGTGTACCCCAGAGTCATCAGGTGTTTCGGCCTTTAAACACTATACACCCTCATCTGAGGCGGCCAGCCATAGGTTGATCAAGCCCAGGCTTGTGTCATGCCCAATTCGTCTTATTTATTTATACTTTCAGGTGTTTTATTAAGTTTATGGTATAAAAGCTTAGCATTTTTTATGTGCAGTCGACAGTTTCAGCGTCTTGGGCGAGGTCCAGCCGGCGGATAGCTTTCTTGAATTCCAACCCTACCCGATTCCCTAACCCTAGGATTAGGGTTAAGGTTAGGTTTAGGGCTAAGGTTAGGTTTAGGTTTTAGGGTTAAGGTTAGGTTTAGGGCTAAGGTTAGGTTTAGGGTTAAGTTTAGGGCTAGGATTAGGGTTAAGGTTAGGTTTAGGGTTCAAGGTTAGGTTTAGGGCTAAGGTTAGGCTAAGGTTAGGGTTAGGCCAGAGGTTTGGTTTAGGCCCTAGGTTCTGTTTGGGGCCTTAGGGTTAGGGCCAATGCTATGCTTAGGCTTAAGGCCATAAGGTTAGGTTTAGGGCTAAGGTTAGGGTTAGGGTTTAGGGTTAGGTTTAGGGCTAAGTATAGGGTTAAGGTTAGGTTTAGGGCTAAGGCTAGGGTTAGGTATTAGGGTTTAGGGTTAGGTTTAGGGCTAAGGTTAGGGTTAGGTTAGGTTTAGGGTTAAGGTTAGGTTTAGGGTTAGGTTTAGGGCTAGGATTAGGGTTAAGGTTAGGTTTAGGGCTAAGGTTAGGTTAGGGTTAGGTTAGGTTAGGTTTAGGGCTAAGGTTAGGTTTAGGGTTAAGTTTAGGGCTAGGATTAGGGTTAAGGTTAGGTTTAGGGTTCAAGGTTAGGTTTAGGGCTAAGGTTAGGCTAGGTTAGGGTTAGGGTTAGGTCTTAGGGTTTAGGGTTCAAGGTTAGGTTTAGGGCTAAGGTTAGGGTTAGGTCTTAGGGTTTAGGGTTAGGTTTAGGGCTAAGGTTAGGTTTAGGGTTAGGTTAGGTATTAGGGTTTAGGGTTAGGTTTAGGGCTAAGATTAGGGTTAGGTTAGGTTTAGGGTTAAGGTTAGGGTTAGGTTTTAGGGTTAGGTTTAGGGCTAAGGTTAGGGTTAGGTTTTAGGGTTTAGGTTTAGGTTTAGGGCTAAGGTTAGGGTTAGGGCTAAGGTTAGGGTTAAGTTTAGGTATTAGGGTTTAGGGTTAGGTTTAGGACTAAGCTTAGGGTTAAGATTAGGTAAAGGTTAGTTTTCAAGGTTTATGGTAAGGGTTAGGCATTGTGGTTTGGTCTATGTATAGATATTTATGTTTGTTTAGGGGAACATACCATGACTTCCTCCATCAATGGTCCTCCGACCATGTGGTTGATAAATCCAACTGCATTGCGAGGCGAAGAACAAAGAGGCGAAGAGAGGAGTGCGCCACTAGACTGAGCAGGGCACCCTCAAGACCTGGCTTGGCCTATGTTTTTCACCTATTCATTCTCCTTCCCACAACCGCAAGTCAGAGAACGAACAGGTGTGGTACAGTAGATTAATGAATTGTAGGACCCATCATGGATAGTGTACCCCTGAGTCATTAGGTTAGGTTTAGTGTTAATGTTTGGGTAAGGGTAAAGGTTAGAGTTAGGGTTAGGTCTAGTTATAAAGTTTTATTTTAAGAGAGAAGTGATAGTATTCCTTAGTATTGTGTTTGACAGGGGACCGCTGGGATTCGAATAGCATGCTTGGTCCGAAGGCTCTGGCTGGGTTAGGTTAGGGGAACATACAATGACTTCCCCCATCAACTGTCATCAGACAATTGTGGTTGGATAGGAAGATCAAGGGTAATGCACGGGCCGCCGCTTGTTAAGCAATGCCATCGGGCCTTCCAGTCCCTCTGTCCAGGAGTAAATTTCCTTTTATTTATTAATTTATTGGAAAATTGTTGCAAGTTGACATAGTTGCATTAGGTTTGTATTTATGTTTGATTCTTCCAACTGGATCGCAAGGCAAAGAACAAAGAGGTGAAGAGAGGGATGCGCCACTAGACTGAGCAGGGCACCCTCAAGACCTGGCTTGGCCTATGTTTTTCACCTATTCATTCTCCTTCCCACGACCGCAAGTCAGAGAACGAACAGGTGTGGTAGAGTAGATTAATGAATTTTAGGAATTTTAGGACACATCATCAGTAGTGTACCCCAGAGTCATCAGGTGTTTCGGCCTTTAAACACTATACGCCCTCATCTGCGGTGGCCCACCATAGGTTGGTCAAGCCCAGGCTTGTGTCCCATGCCCAATTCCGTTACTTATTTATTTATAACTTTCAAGGTGTTTTATTAATTATATGGTATAAAAGCTTATGCATTTTTTATGTAGACAGTCAGACAGTCTTCAGACAGTCTTGGGCGGAGGTCCAAGCCGGCGGATAGCTTTCCTTCGAATTCCCTAACCCTAACCCGAATTCCCTAACCCTAGGATTAGGGTTAAGGTTAGGTTTAGGGCTAAGGTTAGGTTTAGGTTTTAGGGTTAAGGTTAGGTTTAGGGCTAAGGTTAGGTTTAGGGTTAAGTTTAGGGCTAGGATTAGGGTTAAGGTTAGGTTTAGGGTTCAAGGTTAGGTTTAGGGCTAAGGTTAGGCTAAGGTTAGGGTTAGGCCAGAGGTTTGGTTTAGGCCCTAGGTTCTGTTTGGGGCCTTAGGGTTAGGGCCAATGCTATGCTTAGGCTTAAGGCCATAAGGTTAGGTTTAGGGCTAAGGTTAGGGTTAGGGTTTAGGGTTAGGTTTAGGGCTAAGTGTAGGGTTAAGGTTAGGTATTAGGGTTAGGGTTAGGGTTAGGGTTAGGGTTAGGGTTAGGGTTTAGGGTTAGGGTTAGGGTTAGGGTTTAGGTTAGGGTTAGGGTTAGGGTTAGGGTTAGGGTTAGGGTTAGGTTAGGGTTAGGGTTAGGGTTAGGGTTAGGGTTAGGTTAGGGGAACATACAATGACTTCCCCCATCAACTGTCATCAGACAATTGTGGTTGGATAGGAAGATCAAGGGTAATGCACGGGCCGCCGCTTGTTAAGCAATGCCATCGGGCCTTCCAGTCCCTCTGT